>NC_090348.1:43828583-44063810 GCF_035084215.1 Heptranchias perlo | reverse complement strand
TGGCTTGTCTTGAATAAACAACCTCCCACCAGCCCCCTCCCCCATCCCACCAGCCCCCTCCCACCACCCACCAGCCCCCTCCCACCACCCATCACCCCCCTCCCCACTCCCATCACCCCCTCCCACCTCCCATCACCCCCCTCCCACCTCCCATCACCCCCCTCCCCCCTCCCATCACCCCCTCCCCCCTCCCATCACCCCCCTCCCCCCTCCCACCACCCATCACCCCCCTCCCATCACCCCCCTCCCACCACCCATCACCCCCCTCCCCACTCCCACCACCCATCACCCCCCTCCCCACTCCCATCACCCCCTCCCACCTCCCATCACCCCCCTCCCCCCTCCCATCACCCCCCTCCCACCACCCATCACCCCCCTCCCCACTCCCATCACCCCCTCCCACCTCCCATCACCCCCCTCCCCCCTCCCATCACCCCCCTCCCACCTCCCATCACCCCCTCCCACCACCCATCACCCCCCTCCCACCTCCCATCACCCCCCTCCCCCCTCCCATCACCCCCCTCCCTCCACCCATCACCCCCCTCCCACCAGCCCCCTCCCACCATCCATCACCCCCCTCCCCCCTCCCATCACCCCCCTCCCACCTCCCATCACCCCCCTCCCACCTCCCATCACCCCCCTCCCCCCTCCCATCACCCCCCTCCCACCTCCCCCCTCCCCAGCTCTGGTTGTAAAGTGAATTTTAACCCACTTTATGAACCCACTTTAACTTAAAAGTAACGTGCATAATTGTACACACACATAGCAGGTGAAATGGTTTAACCGCTGTGTTGGAATAGGGCATGCAGAGCTAGTGTGTTGGTGAGAGGACGGTATTTTTTTTTGTTGATTGTAAATTCAGATATTCCCTCACCAGCAGGGACCGTCCATACAGCGAGAGCTGGCGAATCATTCACTAAATGTGGGGAGATTTCTGCTCACCGGCGCAAAGCACTCACACAAAAGCAACAAGGTTGGAGCGTGACAATAAGAGCTCATTCCAGCTCAGTGCGGTTACAACAATGCTTGCTGCTTTCCCGAGTATCGGCATTGAGGTTACCCTGACCGCAGCTCACTCTGCCACCCGACGCATTCCAATATCCTCACTCACCTCGTGCCTTCAAGCATTTGCGCCTTTTCCCTACGGGTCCCTAACTGGGCAGCTGGAGGATCTCGAGCTCCTCGGGGCTGCCCGTCAGAAAACGTACCCTTCAATTCAGTGCCTCTTGGTGTTAATGGGACGAACCGCTAAAAGATACGACAGTCTCACTCTCAGCTCCCTCACTGCTTCCCACAGTCTCTGGATTGCCTGATTTGGAGTTAAACGACCTGATGTAGTATCTAGGGTTGGATACTGAATAGAATTCCCACTATGCTGTCCCACTAAGCAATCCTAGCAAAGGTAAGGTGCAGGGTAGACGCAGAGTAAAATCTCCTCTACTCTGGCCATTCCAGCACCTGCAGACTGGGGCTCTTTACTCCAGAAAACAGAAGACTTTTGTGGGGGGGGGATTGACCTGATAGGGGTCTTTAAGATTAAGAAAGGGTTTGACAGGGTAGATGTAGAGAAGATGTTTCCACTTGTGGGGGAGACCAGAACTAGGGGTCCATAAATATAAGATCGTCACTAATAAATCCAATAGGGAATTCAGGAGAAACTTCTTTACCTAGAGAGTGGTTAGAATGTGGAACTTGCTACCACAAGGAGTAGTTGAGGCGAATATCATAGATGCATTTAAGGAGAATCATAGAAGTTACAAGATGGAAACAGGCCCTTCGGCCCAACATGTCCATGTCGCCCAGTTTATACCACTAAGCTAGTCCCAATTGCCTGCACTTGGCCCATATCCCTCTATACCCATCTTACCCATGTAACTGTCCAAATGCTTTTTAAAAGACAAAATTGTACCCGCCTCTACTACTGCCTCTGGCAGCTCGTTCCAGACACTCACCACCCTTTGAGTGAAAAAATTGCCCCTCTGGACCCTTTTGTATCTCTCCCCTCTCACCTTAAATCTGTGCCCCCTCGTTATAGACTCCCCTACCTTTGGGAAAAGATTTTGACTATCGACCTTATCTATGCCCCTCATTATTTTATAGACTTCTATAAGATCACCCCTAAACCTCCTACTCTCCAGGGAAAAAAGTCCCAGTCTGTCTAACCTCTCCCTGTAAGTCAAACCATCAAGTCCCGGTAGCATCCTAGTAAATCTTAAGTTAGATAAACACATGAGGGAGAAAGGAATAGAAGGATATGCTGATAGGGTGAAATGAAGTAGGGTGGGCGGCGGCTCGTGTGGAGCATAAACACCAGCATGGACCAGTTGGGCCGAATGGCCTGTTTCTGTGCTGTACATTCAATGTAAAGGTTGTTTCCACTCAGCTAGGGCGGGGCTGCGCTCTCTCCTTGTGCTGGGGCCAGCCAATCAGGTTGTCCCGACAGCAGACGAGGTCTGGTTGGTCCGATGCGAATGATGGAGCACATGAGGGACCGCCCTCGATGATGGCCGTTACCTGCTCCCATTCCGCTCTTATTGCCACACCTGATAAATGCTTATGCAAGCTCCTAAAATACAATAAAAAAAACATTCCCTCAACATTTTTCCGTTTTTCCCTGAACGCTCGAGTGTTGCTGGGTTGACGAGATACTGGACTAAGGTCCCATCTGTCTCTTCCAGTGGTTCAGGTGGATGTTAAAGATCCCACAGCTTTATTTGAAGACGAGAAGAGAGTTCTCCCAGTGTCCTGGCCCAACATCCCTCCCTCAACCAGCCCACAGATTAGCTGTATCGTTCATCTTATTACCGTCTGCAGAATGAGGCTGTTGCATTTGCCCACAGGAAAACAGTCACTGCACTCTGAAAGTAACCATCGTGTGGAGATCTTTGAGGCATTTCGATGTGCAATAAAAACGCACGTGTTGATTTGTTTTAAATGTCGGGTAAGTTCCCTTCGGTTTGGACTTGCTGGGTCGAAGCCTGCTGAAGACGTTCATCGACCGTTCATGGAGAGGCCCACACTGATCTTAGTCAGACGTGTGACACCAAACCATTTTTTCAACCTAACTCAGGTAGTCATACAACTTGTACTCCCCCACCACCCCCCTGTTTTTCCCTCCCCACCTTTTAAAGTCATTTCCAAGACATTTGTTGTATAACGTGAGTTGTTGCTGAGTTTTCCCACTCCTATATAAATGCAAGTTATCATTGCTCTTCTTCCTCTAGTTCTAGAGATGCTGGGGTCGATCTTAACCATCAGCCACCCCTTCCCCCCCCCCCCCTCCCCCCGCCGATGGTGGGCCCCAGTCCATTTTGAGGGCCAGGCCCTCATTGGCATCAGGCCGGCAGGGAAGGGGAGAGGGGGCGGGGAAACTGAGTGTCCCGGGACTGGGCCACCAGTCCTGGGCCGCCTCAATATCGGGCGACCCGGTCCGACTCCAGGCTGGAAGAAGGTTGGGTCCGGGGGGGAGGCTGGAAAGACCCCTGGAATCGGGGATGCTACTGCTTGGATCAGCCGCCCTATCAAAGGGGAGAGGTCACCCAGAACCCAAAAAAAGCCACACTTAGTTTGGCAAAGTGACACCATGGATTTCCAGGCCAAGACTCCTTTCCCCAGAATCTCCAGCTTTGTGTAAAAACGAGGGTCGGGCTGATAAGGGAAGGGAAGACCATTCCTGCTTCTGCTCACTGTTTCAGCCATGTTCACTTTTTGTTAATAAGACCCAGAGCAAGAATAGAGCCGGTGAGATTGGATCTGTGTGACACCCCACACAAATTAGAGCAAGGCTGGATCCAGGACGTGTCGTGTGGGTCAGGTATTTTTTGCCAGTACTCAGTGAATTTCACAGCAAGAAGTCAGACTACAGCCAAGAAATGAGTTACGTTTAGACAATAATTTTGTTGTTACTGTTGGGATGCCAGGCAGGAAACCATTTACATCGTTAAACTTCCTCAAGTGTTTGCCACTGATAAAAGGCCAGAATTTTAATCTTCAACATCAGTCTTGGAACTTTTAATAGTCAGAATCCTTTGGCTGAGTCAACCCTCGGAGAGAAAAAAAATCTTAAAGAGAAAATGTAACTGAAGTGCTGGCTTTATGGAACACCTACACTGGCACTCCAACACTGGCACTCCTACACTGGAACACCTACACTGACACTCCAACACTGGCACTCCTACACTGGCACTCCTACACTGGCGCTCCAACACTGACACTCCAACACTGGCACTCCTACACTGGCACTCCTACACTGGCGCTCCAACACTGACACTCCAACACTGGCACTCCAACACTGGAACACCTACACTGGAGCTCCAACACTGACACTCCAACACTGGCACTCCAACACTGGCACTCCAACACTGGCACTCCAACACTGGAACACCTACACTGGAGCTCCAACACTGGCGCTCCAACAATAGAGCTCCAACAATAGAGCTCCAACACTGGAACACCGACACTGGCACTCCTACACTGGCACTCCAACACTGGCACTCCAACACTTGAACACCGACACTGGCACTCCAACACTGGCACTCCAACACTGGCACTCCAACACTGGAACACCTACACTGGAGCTCCAACACTGACACTCCAACACTGGCACTCCAACACTGGCACTCCAACACTGGCACTCCAACACTGGAACACCTACACTGGAGCTCCAACACTGGCGCTCCAACAATAGAGCTCCAACAATAGAGCTCCAACACTGGAACACCGACACTGGCACTCCTACACTGGCACTCCAACACTGGCACTCCAACACTGGCACTCCAACACTGGCACTCCAACACTGGAACACCTACACTGGAGCTCCAACACTGGCACTTCAACACTGGCACTCCTACACTGGAGCTCCAACACTGGAGTTCCAACACTGGCACTCCAACACCGGCACTGCAACACTGGAGTTCCAACACTGGTACCCCAACACCGGCACTGCAACACTGGAGTTCCAACACTGGTACCCCAACACCGGCACTGCAACACTGGGGTCTTTAATGATAGGTCATCAATCTGAAACGTTAACTCTGTTTCTCTCTCCACAGATGCTGCCTGACCAGCTGAGTGTTTCCAGCATTTTCGTTTTTTATGTTAGTTAGATTCACTGATTAAAGAGATTCACTGATTATGTTGGTGGTAGCAACACTACAGTCTGCCTCAATGTGACCCAACTATGGAGGAGTAAAATCAGCCAGGATTCTCCCCCCCCATTCACCAGCCAGTGACCCCTCTCAAAATCCCCATTATGGGAGGATTAGCTCGGGTCTCGGCTGGTCACGCAGCGCTAGAGGTGTACGACATCAATCTGCCGGGACCCCCAGTACCCCAGACCACAATGTACGAGCAGAGACACACACATACCCATATCTGTCAGAGGAGCAGTGCCTACGGAGGCTTCATTTCACATTCCACCTGCAGCGACCTGACCTATAGGGGACACCTCCAGCACTGGCACCTCAATGTCAGTCTCTGCCAAGGCCGTAACTGCCCTTAACTTATATTTGTGCATCTCAAGGGATGTTGGAACAGATAATCTGGTCATTATCACATTGCTGTTTGTGGGATCTTGCTGTGCGCAAATTGGCTGCCGCGTTTCCTACATTACAACAGTGACTACACTTCATAAAGTGCTTCATTGGCTGTAAAGCGCCTTGTCCTGTCGCGTGCCTTGTCATATATTGACCTCCTAAGTCCCGTCTCACTTCCTCACTGAGATGCTCTCCTTTCTTTCCCCCTCTTCACCGAGCAATTACTCATCCTCGGTGACTTCAACCTGCAAATAACCACAGGACTTTTTCTCATTTCTCTGCTCACTATCCTCACTCAATATGACCCATCACACAAGCTCCTCACAGTTAGCCCCTTGACCTTGCCATCACTTATGGCCTCTCCACTCCTGAGATCACCAAAATTATGAAGGGTTTTGATAGAGTAAATAGGGAGAAACTGTTTCCGCTAGCAAGTGGTCGATGACCAGATGACACGGGCTTAAGGAAAAGAATCGGGGGGGTGGGGGAGATGAGGAGAATTTTTTTTACGCAGCAAGTTATTATCATCTGGAATGCACTGCCTGAAAGGGCGGTGGAAGCAGATTCAATAGTAACTTTCAAAAGGGAATTGGATAAATACATGAGGGGGAAAAATTACAGGGGAATGGGACTAATTGGATAGCTTTTTCAAAGAGCCAACACAGGTACGATGGGCCGAATGGCCTCCTTCTATGCTAAGTGATTGTACGATTCTAAATCTAAGCTTTAGAGAGAATGTGGTCGCAGCAGGATATCATCAAAGCAGATAAACTATTAAATGACGTTGATTAGTTATTTCTTCAAAGCAAAGGCAGGAAATTAAGAGCAGAGGAACTAAATAGAAATGAGTGAAAATTAAATTTAAAATAGGGAAATCAGGAAGAACAAAATGACAAATGTTTGGAATAATTTGTCAGTCACGACAGCAGAGCCAAGAACACAGGAGCTATTCAGAATACATTTGGATGCTGCAATGGGGAGAGTTGGGTAGGAGAGATATGAGCTTCATTCAGCGTTCTTGTTTTTTTTTTAACTTGACATCGGATGTAGACCCGGAGATCGTCCGAACTTGCTTAAACGTTAAGGGTTCTTCTTCAGAAGAGGGGAGAGGTCAGCAGGGATCCCGATCCATTCCGGCAGGAAGGCAGCCTCGTACTTAAACACTTTTAGGAAAGGCGAGTCGGGCAAAGTGAAGTTGGTGAGGTAGACGGTCTCCCCGCCAGCTAGGTAGGCGGCCCAGAATCCAAAGGTGCCGATGGTCATTATGGTATGGTTGCAGTGAGCAAGAATGGCAAAGTCTCTGTGTGGCTTCGATTCATTGCCATCTCCCGAGAAGTAGACGTCCCCTTTGGAGGCATCAATATTCTTCCGACACCAATCTATTCCGTTGCTCGTCACGACGAAGACAACGTCCTTGTACTTATTCCTGAAGTAGGCCATGGCTTGTTCTAAGTACTTTTTATCTCCGGTGACACCCTTCCACATCCGTGGCATAACACTCACATAATCTCCTCTTCGAACATGAACACCAACATAAGTAACGCTTGGACGCTGTGCTGCTATGTTTCTGAAATACAAGGTGACCTCCTTTGTGATGAACTCGTGAAAAGAGAATTCATGAAGGATTTCTTCCCGGATGTGGTGATAGAACGTCCAAGAGCATGGATATCCCACGAGTTTAATGTAGTCTCCTGAGATATTTCTATACTTTTCTTCCATCCAGTCAGCAACGTGATAGTTTTTCCAAGGCGTCTTGTCCTCAAACTTTTGGTTAAGGGTTGGAAGAGTAAGCTTGAAATTAAGAGACAGGTAATCAGCCATTCCTGGGGAAATGTAAGCTTGTTTCCTATTTAACTTGGCCAAAGCAAATAATGTTGCATATTGTCCCATCTGATTGCCAAGCCTCCCAATTGGGGACATTGTCCACATGCCTTTGGATGACCTGATGGCTTTGAAAGACTCGTAGTCTTCATCCCTGAGGCATTTTGAGACATTAATGGTGGTCTCCATGATGGTCACATTTGCCAAATGTTTGGAGGTATCCTTTTGGAATAATGTTAAATTCTTATTTGGTCTATAGTGAAACATGGGACCAAATATGTACACGGTGGGCAATGAAAAGGCTGAACAGAGGAGCAATATTAGAAAGCACTGCTGCTTCCCACTGAATAGAGCAGTGTAACAACTCGCTAAGTTTGGCATCTTCGCAGCCTTATTCTAATTGATCTTCTGCTACTTCTCCAATCCAGATGAGACTTTCATCAAAGTCCTGAAAAGGTAGGAGCAGAACTTGTAAAATATAAGGCAAGGTAAAGTCAGTACTGAATCACTGTCACTGCTGAACAATCATGTCCAGCAGGTGAGCTGTATATTTATCAGTGCCAGCTGTAATCTACTTGGGGCTCGACTTTCTTACGCACAAGAAAGAATTTAGGAAGGAATTCCATTCAATTATTGAACTATCCACAGTGCTAAACATGAGGCTGGGTTCACAGTGCAGGTGTAAGATCTGTACAATGTGTTTTCACTTTTCACCAATGCTAAATTATAAGGGGGCGATCTTACGATTACAGCCCTGATCACCCAGTGGGTGTAAAACAGGCTTCCAACCTGAACCGGCACCGTTCCTGCTGGGCGGATTAGGGTCAAATCGAGGGCTTAGGTCTCCCGCTGGGGTCCATCGTCCACTGGGGGAGTGAGTCTCACTCGGCTTCCCACTGGAGCCAGCTCTGGATTTACATTACACAGGTTTAGCAGCACTGTTCCGCGACGACGCTAAGCTTCTAAGGGCCAATGGCAGGCGCCTGGTTCACTTCACGTGCTACCCGGTTACAGAGGCCTGAGGCCTTCAATGTGCCTGGGAGCCTCACGGCAGCTCAGTGCAAGCGGCCAGCACAAAGGGCACTGGGGGGGGGCTCTGTGCAAGAAAAAGAACTGTCTAAGGCTCATTAAGGGCCGATTTTCCTGGGGTCCACGGTGGGAAGCGCAGCACGCGGGAAAGGCACTATAAGTAAACAGCGTTCGAGGTCAAAGATCAGCGCCCTGATTTGTTGCCGGGGCTCATTTAAATATTGGGGGATGTTAAATGGGCAGGCGCTGCACACTGGGACAGATTGCACAGAGAAACTGGAGTGGCGATGCAGCTTAATGGGGATGCAATCGAAGATCGTGCCGATATTTACCACATCAAACAAGAGAGCTGGTCATTTAAACAGGCCCTGCTTTGATGATGAGGCGATTCAGGAATGCTGCAGGAAGCTGAGCTAAGGAGGGAGGTCCCTGTTTCCACATCAGGGAAGGAAAGTTCTCAAGGCCCTGGCTCGCAGAGCACAGCAATAAGTGGCTGGGGGGTCAACTCCAGCAACACGGCTCACGGGACATGGACACAGTACAGGAAGAAACTTAATCTCCTCACCAGGAAGGGGACAAATAGTGAGACACATTAGGCATATAAACATGCTTCACGTCGTGAAGGCCAGCAAAGTGGGCACACACACACACATACACACACACATACACACACACACACATATACACACACACATACATACACGCACACACACACACGCACACACACATACGTACATACTCACACACATACACACGCACATATACACACGCACACACGCACATACATGCACACACACACACATGCACACACACATACACACACACACACACACACACACATATACACACACACATACATACACGCACACACACACGCACACACACATACGTACATACTCACACACATACACACGCACATATACACACGCACACACGCACATACATGCACACGCACACATACACACGCGCACACGCACATACATGCACACACACACATACACACGCACACACATACATATACACACACACATACATACACGCACACACACACGCACACACACATACATGCATACACACGCACACACACACACATACACACGCAGACATGTTTTCCAACCCCAGGATCATAGCAACGTAGGAACAGGAGCCGCTCAGCCTGCTCTGCCAAACAATTAGACCATGGCTGATCTGTCCCACAACTCCATTTACCCGCCGTAGCTCCATATCCCTCGATACCCTCACCCAACAAAAATCTATCGATCTCAGTCTTGAAAGTTCCAATTGACCCCCAGCATCCACTGTCTTTTGGGGGACAGGATTCTAGATTTCTACTGCCCTTTGTGTGAAATTGTGTTTCCTGATTTCCCTAAATGGCCCAGCTCTAATTTTTAAGTTTACGTCCCCTCGTTCTTGATTCCTCCACCCAAGGAAATAATTTCTCTCCATCTACCCTGTCGAGTCCCTTTATCATTTTAAACACCTCGATCAGATCACCCCTTAATCTCCTAAACTCAAGGGAATACAGGCCAAGTTTATGCAACCTGTCCTCATAATTTAGTCCTCTAAACCCCGGTATTGTTCTGGAGAATCTGCGCTGCACTCCCTCCAAGGCCAATCTACCCTTCCAGAGGTGCAGTGACACTAAACTGTATAATGATCAAGCTCTCTGACCAATTTCTGCCCCTCTCATAAAATGGCGCCCCACCTGCTGGCTGCCATCAGCTACTTCTGTAAGGAATCTTACAACACCAGGTTATAGTCCAACAGTTTTATTTGAAAGTCACAAGCTTTCGGAGGCTTTCTCCTTCGTCAGGTGAAGTGACGAAGGAGAAAGCCTCCGAAAGCTTGTGATTTTCAAATAAAACAGTTGGACTATAACCTGGTGTTGTAAGATTCCATACATTTGTCCACCCCAGTCCATCACCGGCATCTCCACATCATCAGCTACTTCAACACAGACCAGGTCGGAACTGGTACCTCCCTGGTCCGTGGGACTCAGGGCCACACTGGGCAGCTTCCTTAACAACGAGCCCCGAGTACGACAATCTCTGAGTCTAGATCTTCATAACCTACTGGGGAACGTCTGCTTCGGATTTTTTTTTTTCCCCCCCCCAGGCCAAAGAAAAACCCAAAGTGGGACAAAACTAGAAAATCAGAAAAGAGTTCTTGCCTCAGAGGAAAAAACAGCTGCTGTCTCCAGGAAACACTGCGACTTAGGTAAGTGTGAATGACGGAAAGACAGGCTGAAGCATCTCATGTGCTCGGGAGGACTGTGAGAAAACTGAACAGAACTGTGCTTATAAACTTTCTGGTCTTTTTTTTTATTACCGTGAACGTATTCGAACATTGTGTGAGCAGTGGGGTGCAGTGACCGCAACAGCAGGTGGTCAGCTGCACTGATGCATCAATAATTTAGTCGAAGGTGACAGAATCTTTGTGATCATCAAGGTGAGGAATGTTGAGGGTGGAGAATGGTAAATGGAACTGGTCCCATTTCTTGCACTCGGGCCCTGAATTTCCCCAGTGGGCTGTTGTTACGTCGTTATCGGGAGGTTGTGGGGGGGGGGGAAGATCGAGGGAATTTGCGTCTTAGCGCATTCGGGTACGTTTACGTCTCTGATTGTGCTTAGTGCGAGTTTCCCTCGATCTTTTTAAATCTTGGCGCCTGTCGAAGCCCCTCGGTCGCACCGCCGCAGGGTTCAACCGCACGGAAGCTCCCTGGGCTTACGCCACACCTGCACTCGGCGTGAGTTTGCATCCCTCCCCCCCCCAAAAAACAAAACAGCTTCCCCTCTCGATTCAGACAAATGTAAGTGAGGTCAAAAAACCGGAAAGCGCTGGAGACGCTCAGCGAGTGAGGCAGCACATGTGGAGAAAGAAACGGAGTTAACGTTCCCGCTCGAAAGCCTCGCGTCGGAACTGGAAGTGAGGAGTTGGTGGGCTGAAAACAGTGCCAGCCTCACTGATCAGAGGCTTCCGAGGGGCCGTTTATCAACCCCTCCCTTCGCATTTTTTTTAAAATCGCTGACACCTGCACTTAATTTTACCAGAGTTCTTCCCTCCCTTTCCCAGAAAAGATCTTTGGGACCCCCAACTCACCCCAGCCCCAAATCCACACAGACTGCTCCATGGGAACAGTTCCCAGTTTCTCAAGGCTCTCCTCACAACTATAGTTCCCAAACCCTGGCCTCCTCCTGGTGAATCTACACTGTATGTTCTCTATGGCTTCAGTGTCCTTTCCCCATGATGGGGGGGGCCTGAAACCACATGCAGTGCCCTAACTGGGGGCCTTGTGTACAAATTCATCGTAACGTCTTTGTTCTTGTACTCTACGTCTCTATTTATAAAACCCGAAATGCGATTAGCCTTTTTAATCCGTCTGCATTATTTGACACAGAGACTTTATGATCAGAGGAAGCATTCATCCCATCAGTCTAAGGTAATTGGTAAATTTAAGGGAATTGGCAGAAGAACCACAGGCGACATGAGGTAACATTTTCTTAGGCGGTGAGTTGTGATGATCTGGAACGCGTTGCCTGAAAGGGCGGTGGAAGCAGATTCAATAATAACTTTCAAAAGGGAATTGGATAAATACTTGAAGGGGAAAAATGTGCGAGGCTATGGGGAAAGAGCGGGGGTGGGGGAAGTGGGGCTAATTGGATAGCTCTTTCAAAGAGCCAGCACAGGCATGATGGGCTGAATGGCCTTCTCCTGTGCTGCAACTACTATGATACTAAACAGTTGAAGAGAGGAAGGGAGAAAACCGGAGAATAGAAGGAATGAATATTCTTCCATTTCGTACAATGTGATCACTATATTAATGAGTTGGGTTACAGCCTACGTACCCCTCCCTCCACCCATCTGTAAGTCCAAAACTAGAACTGGAATATCAGAGTCAGGGTAATATAAGGTGATCCCTCTGTCTATTGGAGTCGTTCCATGAACCCCGTTAATTGCTGATTCACCTAATGGCTGCTGGTGAAACTATCGACCTCACTAACTTTATATTCTGTACTTCATTCCCTGCCTCAACTCAGTAGAGTAAACTTCACTGCCAATCTTCAACCCGCCCTTACCCAAAGTCCACACGTGTACAATTTCCATGGAAAATGATCAGGAATGGGGACCCTGACTAAGTTTGTAGCACCTATACTGCTGCCTTGGCTAACACAAAGAAAGAAAGAATTGCATTTATATAGCGCCTTTCATGACCTCAGGTCGTCCCAAAGCGCTTTACAGCCAGTGAAGTATTCTTGAAGTGTAGTCACTGTTGTAATGTTAGAAATGCGGCAGCCAATTTGCGCACAGCAAGATCCCACAAACAGCGATGTGATAATGACCAGATAATCTGTTTTGAGGTGTTGGTTGAGGGATAAATATTGGCCCAGGACACCGGGGCGAACTCTCCAGCTCTTCTAAATAGTGGCCGTGGGATCTTGTGCGCCCACCTGAGAGGGCAGACGGGGCCTGGGTTTAACGTCTTATCCGAGCACTGACTTGGTGTCGAACCTGGGCCCTTCCCGGTCTGTATGGCTGCTGGGAAGTCGCAGCAGAGATGTGGTTCATGTCTCCGATTCCGTGACTTTTTTTGGCACGTCACGGAAAAAAGGGAAAGCCATAATTAGAGACTCGCTTGGAAATAGAGAGCAGACAATTCCTGTGCAATTGAACGGCGTAGAGTGAGAAAGAGAGATGTAAAAGGAAAGTCAGACAGGCATAAAAAAAAGATGATAGTGATGTATAAACTTGACCAACTTGCTGGATATACTAACTGGAGTGAGGAGGAACACTTCTTTAAAAAAAGAGGGACGGGCTCTTTCACCTGCTTCTTGCTTGGATGAAGTTCCTTTTCTCTCTGTGCTGCAATAAAGCATTTATAGCTGAAAGCTGATTGTTTGCCTTTGACCGTAGCACATTCGGGCACATACCCTATATAAATAATTAACGGCTGCTGTTTAGTGAGTTTCTTATGACCAACTTTCAGTGCCAAGTTTATACCGGATCTTGCTTTACAAATGTGAATTGTGAACTAGTGTGTGAGTATAGCCCACCAACAGAAAGAATAAAGGTTTAGAACAATTAATATAATTTAGCCAATAATTAATATAGTCACCGGATTAAGATTATACCGGATAAGAAATCCTTTATAAGCAGGTCAGTGAGAGGCCACCCTTTCAGCTCCCGCCATTCCTGTTGATCCTCAGTGTCTTTCTCGTGGCTGTTTACAGCCAGAGGACATTCATCGGGTGAGTAAATGTCCTTTGCCTTTCGTGTGGAGGGCGAGAATCCAATCAAATGGCGCAGTTGTACCCCTAAATTGGCAGCGAGGAACCTATCGCAACGCCCGGCCAATGTTGGACGATTGTGGTTTTTACGCCAGTTGAGACCAGGGTGCCCGCACTTTCCCGCTACTGGTTGGCGATGTGCGAGGATCCCCTCACCCCGGGTTACCACCGGCTTCACAGATGGGTGGGTGGGGGGTGAAATTGGTCGATGCCAGTAGCACGTAAGGGGACTGGAGCGAATCGGCGGTGGGTTTTACACGAGAGAATTGGGCACGGCGTAAAACGGGCCGGGGATTTGTCATGAGCCTCTTGCGTGCTATTAGCATCGACTAATACTCCCCACCTCGACTGCAGAGTGCAGTGGTTAGGGGAGGTGGTTAGGGGCGGTGGTTAGGGGAGGTGGACACTCTTCGAAGACAATGACGTCAGTGCTCAGTAATGGAGCACACTCTCAACACTTGTCACCCTCTATCTCCCTGTCCGGCCACTGTCTCAGGTTGAACCAGACTGTTTGCAATCTTGGCGTCCTATTTGACCCATAATTGAGCTTCTGATCACAGATGCTCTCCATCACAACAACTGCCTACTTCCACCTCCATAATATCGCCTGCCTCCCCCCACCCCCACCAGTACACCCGCCACTGAAACCCTCATCCATGCCTTTGTCACCTCTAGGCCCGACTACTCCAATGCTCTCCAGGCCGGTCTTCCATTCCCCACCCTCCAGTTCATCTAAAACTCTGGATGAGTATACTCTCCCTAGCCAAGTCCCACTCTCCCATCACCGCCCTGCTCGCTGACCTACATTGGTTCCCAGTCCCCCCAATGCCTCAAGTTTAAAATTCTCATCCTTATGTTTAAATCTCTTCATGACCTCGCCCCTCCCTATCTCTGTAATCTCCTCCTGCTCTACAAACGCCCCCCTCCCCCCGCCCCGGAATTCTCTGTTCCTCTGACTCTGGCCTTTTGTGCATCCCAACCCTTCTCCCACCATTGGCAGCTATTTGGATCTCACACTCTGGAATTCCATCTGTAACCCCCTCCCTCTCCTTCTTTAAGACCCACCTCTTTGACCAAGCTTTGGTCACCCCTCCTAGTATCCTCTTCTTTGTCTTGGTGTCCATTTTTTGTCTGATTACACCAACGTCAATTACCTTAGGATGATTCTCTACGTTAACGGTGCTGTATAAATGTAAGTTGTTGTTATGTCAGTGCAAGGACCCCCAGGTCAGGTACAGGACGGCCAACTGTGGAGAAAGGTTTTCACTACTGTGCCCCAACAGTGTGTCTCAGCCCCAGTAACAGAATGGCACCAGTGTGAGTGGTTTTATTTCCCACACCAGCTATCCTGTCTCCTCTTTGAGCGAGGTTGCTTGTTTAGTGCCATTAGAGCCAGATTGGGGCCGATTTATGCTGTGGGGCCCATCCTCATTAGGAACTGCGTTGAGGTTGCTCCAAACTCTTTTTGTGGAAGGGCCCTCACAACCAGCAGATAGGCAGAACTAATTTCTTATGTTCTTACAAGATGTTGGTAGGGTCAGCAACTTGTTCCCAGCTTTCGACTATCTCCTCTTTTCATCCAACTACCAGTCGGCATTGCACAAGTGGGACTTTCCACCCGGTTTTCACAGAGGTGCAGAGTTACCTGGACTCTCCCTGTACTCCCCCAGTGTGCACACACCACAGTTTCAAAATGGATTGGGGAAAATTAAGCCTTGGTCACAAATTAAGCCTTGATCTGCAGAGTCCTTTGTTGTTACTCAGATAAAAGTAAAAAGAAAGGCTCAGCACTTTTCATGACCTCAGGACATCCCCGATCGCTTTGCAGCCAATGAAGTACTTTTCAAAGTGCAGTCACAGTTGTAATGTAGGGAAACATGGCAGCCAATGTGTGCACAGCAAGATCTCACAAACAGCAATGTGAAAAATCACCTGATCATCCGTTTTAGTGATGTTGGTTGAGGGATAAATGTTGGCCAGATCATCGGGGAGAACACCCCCTGCTCTTCTTTGAAATAGTGCCGTGGGATCTTTTACGTCCACCTGAGAAGGCAGACGGGTCCTCGGTTTAACGTCTCATCCGAAAGACGGTACCTCCGAAAGTGCAGCACCCCCTCAGTACTGCGCTGGGGTGTCAGCCAATACACTGCTGGTTAATGTTGAATTATAACGTACAACAAATAAGATCCTGAGCTGCATTAGGAGAAGGTGAGAGTACAAATCTCAAGAGGTTGCACTGTTGCGATATAAACTATTGCTGATACATCAACTGAAGCTTTGTGTGCAACTCTGGTCACCTATTCCTATAAAGGATGTTATTGCCCAGGGATGGGGAGAGGGTTCACAAAGGCAGGCAATGAAGATAGAAATGGTTCTGCCCCTCAAGAACATTAATTATTTGGATGGTTAAAAAAGATGGGCTTGTTTTCCTTGAAAGGGAGGAGGGTTCGAGATGACCTTAAGGACATTTTCAAGACTATGAGAACTGACACAAACAAACTGTTCACTAAGACATAGGGTTGAAAATGCCAGGGAAACAAGTTAAAAATGAGGAAACTAGGAGTAAGAAGGAAAACGAGACAGAACTGTTTGAACCCAAGGGTGCCCGAATTGTGAAATAAGTTATCAGGCAAAGCTACTGAAGCAAATGGTATAATTTTTTTTTGTTGATTGATTAACCAAGGTGAAGTGGCAAAGCCCGTAGTACAGGACACCAGCAAGGTGGAATGGAATGGGAGAAATGAATTAAAACAAGCAGCAGTGATTAGCCCATTTTGGGTTTCAAAAGCCTGAAGATTGAAGCAGGGAGAAAGTTTGAAGGAGGCAAATAGTTTCTACAGCTGATTAACTGATGGATACGGTGAGACGGTGAGACGGTTTCTGTATCGGGGACAGGTTTGATGGACTTAAAGGCCTTTCCCTATCCCTGAAAATGATTACGTTCTATTTTTTTTCTCTTTTCAGAGCCGCATGTGGCGTAAGACCAGGTGTGAGCATGCAATGTACGGGAGTTGACCCAAACAGGAATTTTGATGCCAATTTTGGAGGGAGGGTTACATCAAATGCTCTGAGGTGGAACATGGATTATCTACAAATCCAGTTAAATCCAAAGATAAATCAATTATGCTTCTTTGTACCTTTACTACTTTTGCAGGTGTTTAGTGTCTTTTAGTATTACAGAGATAGTTGCAAGAGTAACAGGGATACAGAATAATGGGTAACGACCAGTCTGCTGCACCTCATTCTAAGTTAAGTCATGTTGCACAGATCCAGCACCGTGTCTCTAAGCATCCAGCCCCAGTACAATACTCCTGAAGAGAAAGGGAGGCACATTCTCTAACAAAGGCAGTCCTAGCTATGGGTCATTGTTCTAAGCCATCTTCAGCAAAGTGATTTACAGGTTTAAATCATAATTTCCAGTATCTAATCAAGGGGTTTGGATGGTTTATATGTAAATTAATCAATACCTGGGGGTGAATTCCAGGCTGTAATCCAATCACGGGGTTCAATAAAGAATACCTGGGACTCAGAGACTTGAAGATGATTGAGGAGTTTAGATGAACAATGAAGTATGAGAATGAATTGAGAGCAGAGCTGATGGCTTGTTATCAATACATGAACCCAACACAACACTGAGCCACGAGTTATAAAGCACTATTTGCAGAGGTCCTCATTTAAATGACCCATGACAGTTTCTCACGAGAGTGGAGTCAGAGCTGGGAGGCAGGGGGCAAAGATCGGACGCTGGTGACCCAAGGGACCGGCCCCAGATATAAAGTTAGCGCTGGGTAGGGGCTTTGGCAGCCAATGCTGGCACTGGGAGGGAGATCCAAGGACCCCTTGCATGGCCTGGTGGAGCTGTCCTGCTTCTCATGGCCCATAAGAATTCCACAGAAAAGTTATTTAAAAAAAAAACTCACTCAGCATCCACAGCCCTAGGGGGAGAGAGTTCCAGATTCCCACTACCCTTTGTGTGGAAAAAGTGCTTCCTGATTTCGCCCCTGAATGGCCTGGCTCTAATTTTAAGGTTATGCTCTCTTGTTTTGGACTCCCCCACCAGAGGAAATAGATTCTCTATCTACCCTATCAAATCCCTTTGTCATTTTAAAGACCTCAATTTCTAAACTCAAGTGAATTCAAGCCAAGATTATCCAACCTGTCCTCATAATAAACCCTGTGAATCTGTGTTGTCCCTCCTTCAAAAGGCCAATATATCTTTCCTGAGGTTCAGTGCCCAAAACTGAATGCAGTACTCCAGACGGAGGTTTTCCTGGATCTGTGCCTAGGTTCACTGGACTACAGGCACTCGCGCCTGTAAAGGAACTTGCACAGGACGGGTTCCTTGTACGGGCGTGTTTCCGACCGGCCTGATTTCCCAATATTCACCACACCAGGCAATCCAGTGCGCCTGGGCACAGACTGAAGAAAGCCTTCCTCATTAATTCTCCTCTACTATTATTTTCAGTCTTGGTGGCGATGAACACTATTGGCAGTGGCCCTAATGGTTAAGTTTTTCATTTTTCTTAATAAAAACAAGAGTTGGAATTGAAGAGATTGTAGAATATGCATGACTGAAAGTGATGAGGCCAATCTTCATTTTCACATCGCACAACACACAGACATTCATCCCCTTTAAATGAAAGTGCATTAAGCAATCAGCTAGCAAATCTTAATTGTTACTTTTAATTAACAGGACCTGTTGCCAGCGGCAATCTTTGTGCATTGGCATACTATGGACCTTGTGTCAATTTTGAGAAAGAAGTCAAAGCCATTGTTGACTTTGTCAAAAACCATGGAAATTTCAAAGTCTTCATCAACATTCACAGCTATTCCCAGCTCTCACTGTTTCTTTATGGTTAAACCTCTGCTAAGGCAAGAGACGACGAGGAGCTGGTAAGTCATGGTTTGTTCTACAGCGCTGATACTTGTAATGGGAGTTGTTTGTGGTCCTCTATCGACCTGGTGCTCCATGTGCCTCTGGGCCTGGCTGTGGAAAGTTGACTGAACTGACATTCAGTCCTTTTCTTACATTCTAGCAAAGGCAAAGTGGTAGAGTTATCCCAGCTTCTGTACAGCAAGTGAAAGGGTCCCATTAAAGTACTTCTCAGAGCTATTGACCTCATTTGGACAAACACCTGGAAAAATCTAACTTGTAAAAGGACAAACGCATGGATTCAGGGTAGGGAGGTGATGTTTAACATACCTGAAGAAGCTCTTTTTTGAACACATTACTGATAGTGGAGAGGGGGATGTAGTTGATATTCTAGACGTGGGTATTCAGAAAGCTTTTGACAACGTTCCACATTAACAATTAATGGTGAAGATACAGAGTCACAGATTAGGAAGTGAAATATAGTGCTGGATAGTAAATTTGCCCACAAGGAGGAAGCAGGGGTAGTCTGCTGCTGTTTCTTGTATTGATGCTTAGCATAGGAATTATTGTTAGCAAATTCTCCAAGTTTGCAGATGATACCTAAATAAGAGGAAGGGCAAACAATGAAGAGCAAAGCAATAAAATTCAAACAAGATTTAGGCCTTTTAAGGCACTGGGCTAACAGGTGGCAGGTACAGCTCAATGTGGATAAGTATAAACCAATGAGAGCAAAGAAACAATAGAAGGCGTATTTGTTAAATGGAACTGTGTGCTGATCAGGAAAGTGATCTGGGGCTGCAGTGGTTAAATTTATAATTACAATTTTGTTAAAAATGGTGATCAAAGGATAGCTTCCTGTTCATTTTACGATGCCATTAATGCACAGCAACTTGAGGCGATCTTTCCCCGATCACCTAACCACAGGAATTATATTATTGCCTTTCAAAGGATGCGGAGGCAATCGACAAAAGTTTCAGGTATCAGAATTTAAGTTTGGGGAAAGGGTGTCAGACTTTGGGTTATGGGGAAATCTGGCTTGTTCTCTTCGCAAAAGAGATTTCAAAGTGATCAAATTGAAGTTTTCAACCATGTAAACTATGGTGAAGGTATTAAGGAGCAGGGGACACAAGTTAGGAGTAAGAAGGTAAGTTAGGTGGAGCCTTTTTCAAAGAGGGAATGGAATTAATGGACATGGTGAGAAGGTGGATAAGTGGGTTTAGTCTCTAAAAATGGAACATGTTTGTTGGGCCTAATGGGCTTTGCCTGTTCTTAAAAATTGTGTTCTTATGTCTTTATCTAGTTTAAATAACAAAAGTGCCCCTTTACCTGCAGTTTGATCTTAGCAAGAAATCCATCACTTCTTTGGCATCATTGTATGGAACCTAGTACAAATATGGACCCATCATCACCACGCTCTGTAAGTTTATACCCATAGTGAAGAATAATGCGATCAGATTCAGAAAGAGTTTGAACCCATTATAAACCTTGCACTGCATTTCTTATTTTGCTGGTTTCTGGTCCTTTATATTCCTGTGCTCCTGTAGAGTTGGGTAAGTACCTGATGAAAAGTTTGATAGCTGTGTGTAAGAGATATGATGGGATGTTATTTATTAGACACTGGAATCAGCAATTTGACCACAGTGGTCTGTACATTATACTGGAACCACTGTTAAAATAAAAAAATCCACTAGTGGTCCCAATTGTCTTATCATATAGCTCAGTGGGACAGCACTCCCGTTACAAATAACATATGTGGGACATAGTGTGTGAGTAATTTGAGACATGACATGTGGTGAGTGTAGAAGGCTTGGGGCGGAAAATGGTGAATTTGGACCTATGGTCCCCAAAGCTCTCCACCGGTGGGGTCTATTCACTGTCAGTGCTCCGAGATGTCCCTTTTGTATGTAAACAGAAATGCAATTTGTTCTTTCAGTGTTATGATGTGTGAGCTGATTTTTAAAAAAAATTGTTATCCCAAGGATCCTAAAATTTCCTATGACTGCCAGAAATTTAAGGATCAATTTTCCAATACATCTTTATTAAAGTTTAAAAATGAGCAGTAGATTTGATTCATGATGCAATGATACCGTTGTGTCACCTATCAGGTCACTGCACTTTGTTCATAGATGTGTTCAAATGTCACACATTCCATTTTATTATTTTGCTTTTAATACTTTAGAAAAAAAATCAAATTCAACATTTACCAATAAACATTTTGCTTGATGATGGTATAAACATTGTGATTCTCTTTAATTCAAGGCAGGTATAAGGGTCATCTCAAACTCGAATTAAAGACAGTGATCAAGTTGTATCCCAGTCCAGCAACACCTCGATTTTAAAATTCTCATCTTTGTTTTCAAATCCCTCCATGGTCTCGCCCTTCCCTATCTCTGTAACCTCCTCCAGCCCTACAACCCTCCGAGATCTCTGCACTCCTCCAATTCTGGCCTCTTGTGCATCCCTGATTTTAATCGCTCCACCATTGGCGGCCGTATCTTCAGCTGCCTAGGCCCTAAGCTCTGGAATTCCTTCCCTAAACCCCTCCGCCTCTCTCTCTCCTCCTTTAAGATGGTCCTTAAAACCTACCTCTTTGACCAAGCTTTTGGTCACCTGTCGTAATATCTCCATATGTGCCTCAGTTATCAAATTTTGTTTGCTAATGCTCCTGTGAAGCGCCTTGGGACATTTTACTATGTTAAAGGCGCTATATAAATGCAAGTTGTTGTATGTGTGACATTTTTTTTTGAGGTTGTCAAATTCCTCAATTTCTTTCCCCCTTATCAACTCATACAAGTCCTGTAGGATCGTGGGCTTTCCGCAAAAGGGTAAGCGGACAACCTTCTCCCAGACAAGGTGGTATTGTAATTGAAATGGGTTATCATCAGGCTAAGTGAAGAGGCGATGGTCATTCCCACTGAGCAATTGGAATGTTTTACACCAAAAGAAGCAATGGGATTGGCAGTGATCAACCCTACCTGGGGGAAAAAATAAACTCCTGACCGCCCAGAAGTCTGAATGAGCTGCGAGCAGTTTTGGACACAAACAGACATTGGGCAGGTGGACAGAAACAGAGTATCAGTAAAATTACCACTGATCAGTTTGCCTGGAAGAATCTTTTTGATTCACTTCATGACACTGAAAACATCATATAGGTCTCTTCTGGAAAAAAAAGTCAACTGCCTCACAATTAAAACTCCTGATACCCATAGTCATTTGTGTTGCTCACCTCAGGACCTTTTCTGGGGCAATAATATCCTTCTTAGAATTAGGTGGGCCAGACTGCAGACATTACTCCACAGAGGGGAAGGATTTGTGAGGGCAAGACTTCCTCTCTTCTTTCCAAAGCATTTTCTCCCTTCAGACTGAATCATCAACCAAGAGGATGGGGTTAGTTACCTGCATCCAGTGCTGTTCTAAAGCCACTTTTTTTTTAGGAAGTGTACAAGCCAGGCCTGGGCCTGAAACTCCCTCTGATTTCTCCTCCCCCCTCACATTTGGGGAAGTACTGGGCCTCCGCTTACCGCTTCTTCACACTAAGATGCTTGTGCAATTGGTAACCCAGCATCGAGTATTAAAGGTACTAACCCATATCCCAGCACACAAAGACATGGCACATCACAGTGCGAAGAATGAGTTGTGTTAGAACAGTAGACTATCACGCAATATTTAATTTTTTTTCATCATTAGATCAAACCAGCAGTTTAGCCATCGATTGGGCTTATGACCAGGGCATCAAGTATGCGTTCTGCTTTGAACTGCGTGACACTGGTGGCTATGGTTTCGTTCTACCAGCCAATCAGATTATCGCAACAGCTGAGGAAACCTATCTGGCTCTGATGGACGTTTTAGACCATGCTAGACAACATCCCTATTAAAATAAATTCACAGGTTCCTGCAGCAAAAGTGTCACTCATCAGAACTGAAATTTTTTGTTAAAGATGCAGTTTCTCTTGAATAAAAGGCTCAGAATGTAGTTTGATTTGCGTTTATACTATTGCCATGACTACCACACTGTATGCAATCATGAAATACATCGTGTGATATTTTATTCTGTACAATCAAATCAAAACCTCTCCTTTCCAAGTCATTTTATTTCTTCAAACTAAGTCATCAGCCAAAAGGATGTCTCGTGCCAATTTCTTTCATACAGGGAATCCACATTTGGTGGACTTGGTGGCGCACTGGGTTTCTTTGCTGTCTGTTGTCTCTGGGATTGTAGTTTGTAAATGGTATAGACTTGTAGGGATGGTGGTTCCCTCTCTCAGTTGGCAGTGAAATGGGTTTGCAGGGTCTCAATTCAACTCGTGATGAGCGTGGGTGTGCAGAGCAAAATACCCCCTAATTTGGGGCTGACAATCTAATGCAGAAAACAGCTGGTGTAGGAAATAGAAAAGTCACACAATCTTGACTTCTTTGAGGAAGTGATATCCTAACTGGACTGTGTAAGCCTTACAATGTGCTATACATAGACTTCCAGAAGTCATTTGAGACAGTTCCACTCAAGAGGCTAAATAGTTCATCCCAAGGTTGATGTAAATTAGAAACCCAAGGTAAGCTGGACAAAATTGCATGTACTAAACTGTGGAGACAGGGGAGGCACCTCAGAAATTATAGAATGAGCTGGACAAAATAGGTCGTGTCATTCTGGATGAACTGAATGGCCTTCCTCATGCGTTATAATCTTGTATCTTGTTTAGGAGGGAGACATATTGTTGAATTTATCTGTGCTATAACTCACAAATGCTTGATGTTAACATGGGATATTCAAAACTGGAAATTCCATTCTCCCTTGTCACCGTGAAAAATTGGAACGAGCCCTTGGCTTTGTGGTAGCATTCCGGCCTGAGTCAGAAGAGGCAGGGTTCGAATCCCGCTCCAGACAGTTCTGGTGAATGGAGACTGGAGCTCTGGCTCTGCATTTTGGGGATATTCGCCTCCTATGGGTGGGGTGTCCCCCCCCCCCTCTCCACTCGCTGGAGCTGAGGGAGCCCACAAAACCCTCCTGCTGGTATAGGGATGGTTACGGCCACGGAAGGAGCGTTCACGTTGCGGCCAGACTGCTAATCAGCTTGTGAGTCCTCCCGCTATTCTCCAAGTGAGGAGTGTGACGATATGAAAACAATAACCTTAAAAAATTCACCAAAAAAGCGCACACGCAAGGATTTGAATCCCCAAGGTCTCCGTGGCATAGTGCTGTACTCTGCCACCTGCTGTTTTATATGGACCAGCTAGTTAGGAGCAGGAATCCTGGCTGATTTTAATTGTTTCTAGTTTGGGAAATGGAGGCCAAGTGTAGCACCAACACCACACCCAGCTGAGATCATCTAACTCTGATTTGCAGGGCTCACTACCACATTGGGCTGTGCATTTACCTATATTGGAGCAAAGTCTCTCTGGCAGCTTTTTTAAAATTCATTCACGGGATGTGGGCGTCGCTGGCAAGGCCGGCATTTATTGCCCATCCCTAATTGCCCTCGAGAAGGTGGTGGTGAGCCGCCTTCTTGAACCGCTGCAGTCCGTGTGGTGACGGTTCTCCCACAGTGCTGTTAGGAAGGGAGTTCCAGGATTTTGACCCAGCGACGATGAAGGAACGGCGATATATTTCCAAGTCGGGATGGTGTGTGACTTGGAGGGGAACGTGCAGGTGGTGTTGTTCCCATGCGCCTGCTGCTCTTGTCCTTCTAGGTGGTAGAGGTCGCGGGTTTGGGAGGTGCTGTCGAAGAAGCCTTGGCGAGTTGCTGCAGTGCATCCTGTGGATGGTGCACACTGCAGCCACAGTGCGCCGGTGTTGAAGGGAGTGAATGTTTAGGGTGGTGGATGGGGTGCCAATCAAGCGGGCTGCTTTATCTTGGATGGTGTTGAGCTTCTTGAGTGTTGTTGGAGCTGCACTTATCCAGGCAAGTGGAGAGTATTCCATCACACTCCTGACTTGTGCCTTGTAGATGGTGGAAAGGCTTTGGGGAGTCAGGAGGTGAGTCACTCGCCGCAGAATACCCAGCCTCTGACCTGCTCTCGTAGCCACAGTATTTATATGGCTGGTCCAGTTAAGTTTCTGGTCAATGGTGACCCCCAGGATGTTGATGGTGGGGGATTCGGCGATGGTAATGTCGTTGAATGTCAAGGGGAGGTGGTTAGACTCTCTCTTGTTGGAGATGGTCATTGCCTGGCACTTATCTGGCGCGAATGTTACTTGCCACTTATGAGCCCAAGCCTGGATGTTGTCCAGGTCTTGCTGCATGCAGGCTCGGACTGCTTCATTATCTGAGGGGTTGTACAAGGAACAATCTGGCTCTTACGATGGATGCAATACCTCTGAAATTTAGTTGGCTGTGACTTTAAAAAAAATTTAAACTCGCATCATAAGGCTTCAGCTCAAGGATCTAATGATTTTATATCAAAAAAAAGCACAAGATTGTTAATTGTCATGTACTTTTCATTTTAAATTTAAATACATTTTATTTAAAAAATAGAAGATATACAGATTTTAAAATTTTAAACCAAAAACCAACAGCACTTGACCAACTGTGCCACACGTCACAATCATCTAGCTGGCGTTCACATAACATGCAAACCAACAAACAGGAGCAAAATATGAAGGAGCCCTGACCTTCTGAGTGTAGACAGCGTGCAGTTTTTATAGGAGTACGCCCACTATGTAATTATCTGTTCTGTTCCAGGTTCTGAACTGTGCGGTTGATACTAGAGCAGGGAACGCCCCTTGACAGATGCACATCATTATATCCATTGGCAATCTTTCATTTTAAAAGGAACACTTCACATTACCGTAATGAAGAAACTGAAGGAAGTTGTATAAAATGAAACTTTAGAAAAGTATATATCTATCAGGCTAGGATGGTTCCAAGTTTGACCTCTGATCTGCACTGAGTTAGCTACTCTCAGTTAGGGTGATATAGCCAACTTAACTTAGCACCCCTAGGCTAGGGAAGGGAAAGATCTCCAGGGGTTCCCCCTCTAGATTGCGTTCTCATAACTCCTAGTAGAAAAGTGCATGGATATCATCAGCACTTCCCAGGCTACGAGGGCTTTCAATACCCTAGTTCCTTCATCGTTGCTGGGTCAAAATCCTGGAATTCCCTTCCTAACAGCACTGTGGGAGAACCTTCACCACACGGACTGCAGTGGTTCAAGAAGGCGGCTCACCACCACCTTCTCAAGGGCAATTAGGGATGGGCCAGTGATGCCCATATCCCATGAACGAATAAAAAAAAATTCACGATCTCATGGATGCCATGTTTTAGGAAACATGACCAAATACTTTTCAATTCTGTGGTTTAGCAGTGATGCAGTAGGACTCTAGAGTTGTTACAGAATAGCTTCTTGTTTTGAAATTCTCTTCTCTGGTTTCAATACCATGATGCTGGTTTTACTAACCGCTCACATCTTCAACTTTGTTTCCTGGCTATTCATCTTCCTCTGAATGTTGCTGCAGGAAAGGTTAACAATTGTGCAATTGTATTTAGGAGACAGAAAACAGTAATAGCACCTTCTAAAAGGGTACGTATGGCAATGAGTCACATGCTGTGACTAAGGTTAGGAAAGACTACTTCCTGGTTGAAAAACACTGACTGACTAATAACGCTCTACCCAACAGTAATGGGACACTTCTGCAGTTGCAGTGCTCATCCGTCTTGTCAACACGTTCCGCCATATTCACTGGAAACGGGTAACTTGCTGAAAACAAGTATACAGGGGAAAAACTGCCCCCTCAATTTCTGCCAGCCGTTCCACCCCTGAGCTCAGGAACTAACTTCTTATGGTCTGCATTTTCTATCTCCTTTTCAGCTTTGTGCATCTATTCAAGTACAAACTTCGTTCTCAGGAGTGCCTTGGTTCTCTGGAGCAAAAAGAGGCTGGGGTACCAGGATGGAACACTATGCTGTGAGCGTCTATGCATCATACTGCCACATGTATGTGCTGTTTTGAAAAAAAAGGGCACACCCCAAACAACAAGACCCCCAGAAAAAAAAATATATTAACTCACAGATAGGTTGTGCCCCCCAGTTTGGATTTTTCCTTTTAAGAAGTGCAACCTATATGCGAATCAACAGGATATATGTTAATCCTTCAAGGCCATCTCACTTCATTTGCTCATAGAATCACAGACCATCAAAATAACCTTTTGAGGCCTGCACATTCTTCCAATTTGCACATTTTGATTAGATGGACTTTAACCAGCTCGAGAAGAGCAGCCTAGAATAACTTTCACTAGGTCTTGCAGTTAAAAGAAAACTTTATCCGGAGATACTGGTACAATACTATAATTTATCCATTTTCCTTTTATAAAACATTTTTTAAAGTTTGTGAAAGTAGTGTCTATTTGTTTATAACAACAAATCTTTTTAACAGCAGAAAACAGCCCCTGACGGGTATGTTACAATGAAAGAATCTCTTTCCTCTCTCTGTTACATGTGAATATGTTGCCAGACTGACAGGGATCTGTACTAGATGCTCACAAGTTAAAATCAGTTTTGGGTCATAGACCAGGCCACTGGTGTTGGATTTTCACAAGAAACAAGATTTTCAAAAGCGTTTCCAAAAATCATAGAATCCCTTTTAACAACAGAATTTGACCATAAAGCAGTGGCACTGGTCATGGGTAAGCAGAAAGGAGAGCCTAGTGGACTGAAAAAAAACACAGTAAAACCATTGACAGGTTAATTCTGTAGCAGAGCAGCTGCTGTGAAGTTGAAAGCGTCAGAGGCAGCAACTGAAAATAAATTTAACAAAAAACATTTGCAACAAATAGCTACAACACATTAATGCATGGTAATGGAAGGCATTTAGCACATCAGGGTCCAGTTCAGTATTTGCAATGGTCTCTTTTCTAACAGAGTGCTGAAGCTCATGATGTACACATTCATCATGTATTTACTGATTGGATTCTGTCCCAGTCTGTATTTTTCCAGCAATAATTTCACAAATAAAGGCCGTATCAAGAATTTACAAGCCATCACTCAGGCAGTACACTTGCTCTCGGCTCTCGGTTGCAAACTGAATCAAGTTGTAAATTATTGAACAAGGACAGGATTTCAACAACCAACCATTATCTGCTAGTAGAAAAATATCAGTGTAGAATTTCCAAATTTGATATCATAGGGTTTCAAAAATCTGAAAACCAGCTCCGTGCACCAGGTTTATAAATACAATACATTATGCGTTTTGAGTTGTATTCTGGCAAATGTTAGCATGCTAGCAGATCTGTATTTCCTAGTTCAGTAACGTGCTGTTGGAAAAATGAGAATCTGTTCACTTGCTGGTTAATTCCTGCTGCATCATCAAATTATGAAGCTTCCTTTAGGACATGTAACACAGTAGAGAGAGGATTATTACAGTGACATACTTGGAGTATTGTTTAACTATTTAGTGGCGGTGGTGGGGGAAAGGAGGAAAGGAAAAGTCTTATCAATGATTTGGAATATCCCAGGGATCTGTAACAATGCAGAGAACAGTAGATTATTTTTCTCTAATGCTGTCTTTTGGAGCCATAGAAAAAAATACAGCGCTTTTAAGGCAAGGGAGTGTGTACTTGTGTGCAACATGCATGGTTTCTGGCTTTCTACATCAAAACCCATGCTGGAATCAAACAACATTGAGGATCTATTGTGTATTCAAGGCCATGGTGCCTTGTAACAGGATTACTGTAATAAGTTTACATGGTGCTGAACAGTCTTCCCTTGTTCTTCTGTTTCAATCCTTTTCCTCTGCTTCTGGATGGAGTTCAAAGCTATAAATGAGATTAAAGTGGATATTTTAAACCTTAAGTAGATATTGAGTGTCACTGTTTTTTTCCCACAACTTATGTTTGCTATTGTATTCAACAGTATCTACTAACAGACATTGCTTCAAGTTATTCTTTACTGAATGTCAGTGATATACATTTTCTACAGATCTTTAGTACTATAGCAGCTGACGATAAAAAGCACAGAAAAAAAACAATGGACACCAGGTTTAAGAATGGTGGAGGAGTGATATTCCGCCTCTTATTTCCATGGTTTGTTTTGGATGCTGACTGTTTGCGATCGGGCACCAATGGAACCAGCTACAGAGGAAGCATGGCTGCTGGAGGTCTTCAACAGTGCTCTTGATGATGAAAGACGACTGAGGTTACCTAAAAGACATTAAATGAGCAAGAATTAGAACACAACCATTGCTAAGAAAATGGTATGAAGTTGGACAAATCCTCAGAATGGATAGCACTGAACCAAATTCTAGCCTACTATAACAAGCGTAGCCAAACAGTGTAGCAGCAATGGGAATGTGTTAAAATAACTGAGAGAATGTCTTCTCTAATTGTCTATCAGGGAAATGCACCTACCAGTGTAATATTACACTGTAGGAAAAGTCAGAGCGAATCTAAAGGGATAGAATAGGGTTGAAATTACATTGTTTTAAAGACAGGAATTCCTCTAAGTTGAAAACTGCAAACCAGAGAGCACAAAACAATAGGTAAGGCCAAATGATGAGTCTGTCCTGTGTTCATGACTATTTTATAACTCTCTCTCAAGCACTGAAGCTTGAAGATAGTTTCTCAGAAAACTTCAACAGCAAATGGTCAAAGCCTTCGATAGACATATCAGCACCCGAAAACTGGTACACCAACTCTGGCCTGACTGGCTGAGCTAGTTGGTCTCAGTCAGGACTTCAACAGAATCACCACAATTGCTACTGGTGTCGCAACGGTAGGAAAGTTTAAAAAATACTCAAGGTTCCATTTCCTATTGGGTATCCAGTGATTCCTGCTGGAAAATGCATGTACGTAGATGTTGTGTGAGGCAAGATTAGCCTTGGCTGTGACACCATCCACAGTTAAATATCCTACTGATACTCACAGGCAAGACTCAAGTATGAAGAATGGATACTTGAGTGAGGCATGAGGGGGCTGTGGGCACCTGTGGAACAGTACCCTAACATGAATCAGGAGGAGAGGAGAAAAGGAGGGGAAGGGGTGAATATTTGGTTAGGAATGGAACTGAATTATGTGGAAAATTATAGACAGAAAGCATTGGATATTTGGGATAGGATGACTTCTGAATTACTGAGTGTATGGAAATGAATAATTGGTTTGGTGGGGGGGGTGGAAATATTAGATATGACGGGCATTCTGGAGTTTTGCTCTATACTTTTTGGGGGTAGAAAGGGGGAAACAGGAAGAATCTTTCCAAACTCTACCCTCAGGAGATGAAATGGGTTGGTTAGAATAAGATAATTCAGATTGTTAAAAGAACAGGCTTTATAGGTTGAATGGACTATTCTCACCTCACATTTTATGTACAAATGCCCTCTTTAGGGTGGGCATTGCAAGATCCTCTTTACCTTTACCTTTAGGTGCTGTGCTACTGCTGGATATCCCACCACTAGAGTTTCACATTTTCAAATCAGCTATTTCACACAAGATTGGATGGAAAGATGACTTGGTCCATTCGATCTCACCCATCCCAGAAAACAGCTCTATTACAGCTTTAACATCCACCTGAACGGGACTTTCACCTCATACGAAGCATATGCAAAACCAATAAGGCAGGACTCCATCACTACTGCACTGGTGCGTCAGCCTAGATTGTGTGCACAAGCTTGGGGCTCAAACACACAACCTTCTGACCCAGAAGGAACAGTGCTATAAGCAGAGCCAAGCTGATACTTCCTTTAAATAATCTTTGAATTTCCTTTTACTGTTATACTACTGGATCATGTTGTAGAGTTTCCTTACTGGGTGAGTTAGATGGCACTAGAATCTCGTCTAGGCAGTGCCGGATCTTGTTCAAATCATCTTCAGTGAACCGGAGCTTATCCTCTGCAGGCTGTGGAGGTTCTTGAGGTGTTGATCTTCTCCGGCGAGATGTCGGGAGAACTGGAGGTTGGCACGACAGTGGAATTGAACCAGTGGTTACTCCTTCTGGGAACATCTGGGCAACTACTTTCAGTCCTAATAAACATTAATGTTATGAGTTCACGTTTACAGCAGTAGCATTATTCATAAACAGGATTTCAAGTGGTGTTTTAACCGTTTTCAAATAGAAAGCAAACAGATTAAAGAAAATCAATATTTTATTTTTAAAAATAGCTTTTCTTGTGATAGCTTTTCCATGATCCCTCTTTATCATATCCTCTACAATTTGTCTCCTCACCTGGAGTTAGTTGCTCAGATTTTCTGCTCAATTTTGGGATGATAATAAGGCAGCCAGGAGCTGAAAATGGGCTGCAAGCCATGTCTTGATGGAACTCTGCCCACTTTGTGCCCCGACACAATTTCTGGTGGGTGGGACCAGCAGTGGGGGAAGCGTGTGCCTCAGGTGGGTGCTCCATTTAAAGATTAGTTTGGGAGAGTTGACCTGCATGCGTTTTCTCACTGCTCTGACAGGCAGGACATCGAATGTGAATCACGCTAGTATGACTAGGTGGCAGCGGAAGTCTCCCCCACCCCCGCTAGTGTTTTTACCGAAAACAGCATTTAAAAATAAAATCTTCTCTCCTTAAGGTCTTGACTCCCTCACTGGGCCACAGTTGCCTCACCAATCCCAGTACTCCCTGGTCCTAGCACCTCCCAATTGCTCCCAGACCCCAGCTGTCACCCCCCCCCCGCTCCGCCAAGTGCTTTTATATCCTGACCCATCTCCCCTAAACCAAGTACTGAGTCATCATTATACAAGTCTGAGCCTTGACAGAGTGTTAGCAGGCTATTTGCGTGGCAGAGACAGGGAATCACAGCTGCTTCTGCCCTCACCCAGCACCTTCATATACATTCCAGCAGAAGTCACTTGATGGGAATTGGGATTGGGAATTTTTTCTGCTTTTTCCTTTACTACCCAGAAGTGTTGTAGCCAAGTGTAGTGCCGGTGGAGATCAGCTAACTCAGCACAGATTGAATCAAGCCTAGCATGTTCCAGATCTGTATGGCTTAGATCTCTATTGGGTCATCGGGGAGCTCAAAAATATGATTTAAAAAAAACCCTTCAAGATGATTTTATCACTAATGCTTTACTCTGGGGCATTCCTTTATACTAGCGCGATAAACAAAACAACTGAAATGTAAAACTTTGGAGCATTTACTTAAAACAGCAATTTCTAAATTGAATCCCGACTTGCAGGATTTTCAAGGTGTCAGCCTCCAGAATGAGATCAAAGATCACTGCACAGGTAGGAATGAAGATTTAACATTAGAGTTCTCTCAGCTTGGAACAGGCTCCATTATAAGTTATATACAAAAATTACAATTTAAAACCCTTTGTTTACTTTAAAAGTACATAAATGTGAGATCATATACTGGAGTACAAAGCATTTTCCATTTACATCTTGAATATGGAAATGCTCTCATAAAAAGAAGAACCTGAACATCTGTGAATTATTTGGTTTCTCCTGCCACATGTGGAAAAGATTCCAGTTTCATTGCTTTGATGTTAAATGAATTGTACATGTGTCTTGATTTAGTGTGTGTTTGACACAAGCTGAAATCCATCACCATGCTCAGAAGGCTCCAAAACAATCTACTGAGAAATCCATACAAGTAGGTTTTGTTTACCCGCTTTGGTATGCACACTCTCTCGGGACACACTCCACTAAACCTAGAGAACTTGGGGCAGGCTGGCAAGGACCAAAGCTTAGGGATCCTTAAGTGTTTACAGTGACATTGCTGGTTTTTAAGCAGCTAAAACCAAGTAGCTTAACAGCACTGACAAGCTTACCCACTGCTTATGCAGCCAAGGCCACCCTACATATTAGGGCACTGATTTATTGAATAACTTGGATTTGAGTGGGAACTAGAAATGGGCAAATCTTAATGAAAATGCAATGTTGGCACCTGCATAAGAAAAATATATTTTACACTGCCCTGGTTTCTGTTACTAGTCCTCAGGTGTTCTCTTCCCCCTTCAACCCTGTGTAGCTTGCCTGTTCCAATGCATCAGCCAGGAGAAAAAAAAGCTCCAGAAATCCAGTACTCACCTCCCGACAGCATGAAAAGATTCTCAAAGCCTCTCTCGCACAGTGTTGTGGCAGCCTGACTAGCTATCCGTTCATCTTCGTCATAAAGTAGAATGATTTTCCCAGGTGCATTTTTCTAAGTGCAGTTGTTAAGGCACTGAATATCATCTTAACCTGACAAACCAAGTTAACAATTGGCTGTCTCAACCAACTTTTGCTGCAAAACAAACTGGGCATGGAGGAGGGGGTGGGTAGCAAAGGAGCAGCTCGTACATAATAGGAGTGTTCTGAATAAAATTTTTCTCCCCAACAAATTTCAGAAATCGATTAAGGTGAACCCTGTTATAATACCAGATAGTGCACTGCCACATTCTGAGAATATTATAAGATTCCTCCTCCCTATCAAGATCAATCGGAACAATTAGCTCCATTACTGTCACTTGCATCCTTAGAGTGTTCAGTTACATGAACACCCCAACACAAAGAATGCTCAGGAGTGTTCTAATGGGAGATACATATATGCAGACAAAACCAATTTTTTTCCTGAACTATCACATGATAGAGCACGGTGGTACCATGGGGTAAACAACAGAAGAGGGAAAATGTTTATGCTAAATTTTGTGACATTTTGAAAGGGTAATAATCAACATCACAGCACCCTACCTTGTTGTGGGGGGTGGAAGTTATTAAACTTATCAAAGTGAGGAATGGAATGTTTTACACTAAGTGGAATGAATCTGAGACAGTCAGACTCAAAATAATTCCTAGCATCTGTTGGGCCAGAGTACAAAACTACCCACAAATTGGCAATGTTACTCAGACTGGCATTAGGATAGAGGCATGAGGTTAGGTAATAGAACACTGGGAGATTTCTTCTGTTTGATACAGGCTGGATTTAATGGCTCTAAAGGTTCCAATGGCTAAAGAACAGCGATAGCAACATTTTAGACACACCTATGAAAAATTCTTCTCAGATTGTTGGGGGGGTGGGGGAAGATTGAAAGGGAGCTTTATCCTGTATCTGGCCTATGCTACAACTCAACTATCAGTTTTTGGTGCAGATGGTGGGCCCAAAAAGTGAAAGGGCTTTCTGTTTTCCAGCATGAAAATCACTCATCTTGAACAGAATGGTGGCCAAAGGCCAGGTAGAAAGGAGGGAAAAAGGCACAAGTTAGACAAAGAGTAAAACTCTCTCTATTCCAGCTTCATAAGAGCAACGAGCAGTGTTACATTCCTGGAGGTGGGTGGTGCAGTGGGTTAGCACACTGCCCTTTAAGCTGTGGAACCATGGTTCAAATCTACCCGACACCAATGAAATGAAAGCCAGTTGGCTGCAGGAATTCCAAGTGAAATGAGTTTGGGCAGTCTCAATCGAATTCTAATTAATATAAATACAAGTTCTTTCTTCATGGGCTTGGGCCCACACATAAAACGACACACATCATTTGCACAAATTTGCAATCTCACTCAGAGGCCATGGGGGTGGCTAGTGTGGAAAAGTTCACATTGGTGCAGTAGATGGAGATGGTCCTCTTCTGAAGTCGGGGTTAGAGTAAAGGGAGCCTTGCTCGGCATAAAATCTGTGCTATTCTTGACCAAGAAGTGCTCATTCATTAACCTAAATCTTAATGATCACATAATTCAACCATTTTTTTTTAAATAAAAGTTTAAAATTTACAATTACCCACACAAGCAGTCCTTATGCCAAACCACGGGCAATTTTACTATGCAGACTTGCATCAAAAACAAGATGGGTTCAAACGGCACAAAAGTAATTTCACCATGACCTCTATTTAAAAAAAAAAGAATTTTCATGGGAAATTCTCATCCCATTAGCCTGGTTTAAGGCCAGGCCCTAAAGGCAAAAGAACAGTGATCAAACCTAATCCACCAATCAGTACCAGCCCCTCCAAAAAAGTTAGTATGAGTAGAATAGGAACCTAATTTCACAATCTGGCCACTTATTACACAGAACTGAAGACTCAAGTTAAAGGATACGTATTCCAGAACCTCCTTTGTATATGGGTTCATAGTCCTAGCTAACATTGCTATAGGATAATTGTAGGCTGCATGACAAAGAGAAACAATTTCAGTCATTATGGGCTGAGCAGTTTTAAGTAACAGTGCATGTTTTATAGTAGGAATTTATCTACATAATTAAAAGTCTTGTCTCTAGCATGCATTCAATTACATTTCAAAGCGTGATATACATAAAGTGTAACTTGCTCAATTGGCTCAAGTGTCCTTCATACAAAAACATATTGCATCGAATCACTGAACAATGTTGATTGCCTGAAATATTACTGAACTCACTGTGAACAAAGTCATGGAAGGCACACTAACATTCAATATAAATTCAGGCTCTGCAAAGAACTGAATCCCAGTGATGCACAGAACTAAAGAGAAATAAGCTCCTCAGGCCAGCTTCTCCAGCATTTCACACAAAGGCCTTCTATCCAGAGTACATCGCTGCCCTCCAGAGTATGGGGGAAAAAAAATCTATAAATTATTAGTAATTTAATTCTAAAATGTAATTGCTAAATAACTGCTGCTATTTAATATCTTCTTATTTGTTGATGGTAAGAATTACACACACACAAAACTAAAGATCTGCGATCACAAGAGCTTTTATAGGTGTTATGAATTTGCTCTCTGAGGCAGAGCTTCACATGCTGGGAGCATGTGTTGGGAATTCGGACACTAAGGTCAGTGCATCCCACATGATTTTTATCTATTAGTCCTGTGGGGGTGTACTGGCCTTCATGCCTTAATGTATACTGGTGGCACACAAAGCTCTGTGTCAGGAGCATAAATTCATTAGACATAACCGTTTATCCCAGGCTTTATTTCATATCACTGGGGGAGGAAGGGAACACAGTTTGTCTCAAGCAGTGAGAACACAGTACTCTGACCAAAACATTAACAAAACAATAGGAGAAAAAACTGCAAGAATCAAATAAAGAAAGCAGCAAATAATTTATTACAAGGAAAATAAAGAGAGTTAATCTTGTGGGCAGTCACTCAGAGTACTCCATGAAGACATAGGAGTAAATTTTGATCTTCACTGCATGGGCGGTAAGCTGGCAGAGCAGAATGCCTGCCTATTATAGAACCTGCACGATTTTTATTCAATTGAAATCATTGGAATGAAAAATCGTGCGGATTCTATAACGGTAGGGTGATTCACTGAGCCAGATTATCGCCTATACAATGAAGATAAACATTTACTTGTACTGTCCACTTACAACATGAAGCTGTATCAGTCACATTGCTTTTGTGGATGAGCTATAATAATCTCTAAAACCTGGAACAAATATATGAATATTTAAACTCCACCCCCATAACCACACTCGTGTCCATCATAAAAACATCTTTATCCATTACCTCCAATAAGGTGACACTGATCATAGGCATCACGGTCTCGCACATCCAACAGCAAGTAAGGGCAGTCTGGATAGGGTCCATCTGGTTTGTCAGGACAGGAACTGAGCTCAGGGTGGAACATTTTCTGAGTCTTCTTCTCTAGGTCTATTTCCCCAACACCACTTATAACACTACAGAGAAAAATGAAAACAGCTGGCAGATCACAAACGGTCATACTTTAATGCAATTATTAAACACTAAAAGTTTAACTTTAAAAACAAAATTTAAAAATTGTTTATTAGTTACATTTTGGACAAAGAAACGTGGGTGCTTAAAAATTCTACACATAATCCTACAGTAGCTTATTTGATAAGGGTACTGCCCAATATGGATCAGAGCCAGAGAGATCAGAAATGTCCCCAGTCTGATTTAGCTGCTTTCCACAGATGCAGCGATAGGGGCACTACAATTGGCTTCCTCGGCCTTGGGTTTGGGAAGGGAAAAAAAACTGAAAATCAGTGCGGGTTCACGCTGCTGATCCCTATCGAGTGACCCCTGTGTGAAAGTCTGCATGTGTGCATGTCAGACGAGGACAAGATCAGGTTCAGCACATGGTCAAATAGGTTCTGGTCATCCATTGCCTAGGCTCACAGATGAAGAGTGACCAGTTGGACGAGGTAACAGAGAGTACCCACTGCCAATAGAACCGTATCCCAGCAAAAGTCAACACCTTTAGGAGGGTAAACATGAGGGGGTTGGAAATTATGGACACAAACTTCGGTCTTTATTTTCCAAAACTTAAAAAACAAAAACTTTCCTTTCTTTAAAGTCAGCCTTTTAAGTTCCATCTTCACCTTGTAGAATGTACTTTTTGCAAAGTATTAATTTTCCAGTCCTCAAAAGCTGACCTCCAGTAGGAATACTGATACAGGACTGTTTGCACTGAGTCAAATCAAGAAAAATAAAGCTGATCACATTTAAAATGAGTACGGGCCTATGTCTGGATTTTCATGGCATTTACAAATCATTACTGAGAATAGATGTCAAACTGTGAGTGAAAAGTTTGACCAACTGCCAACTATCTGCTGGAAATGGACAGCATGTTCGTTATATCTGAAGGAGATTCATAATTTAATGCTTCAGGTGGGATCCTTCATCAGGACTGAACATAATGAAGTATCCTCGCTGAAATGTTAAGTATCCTTTCCCTTTGAGATACTGTTTGACCTGCTGTCAAAATCTACTGCTTTTTAAAAAAAAAATCACCCAGAGTTCATTCCTAAATATAAAGCTAAAACTACAAAGCCTTATTTTACGAAGTTCTTCCCTAATTTTCAGGCAGGTGGAACTAATACTTGGTGAAGAAAAAGAGAACCTTAATCATCATCTTTTTTCAGCATGGTAATCCTTACCTTTGGAGGGTGGAGCGGGGTGAAAGTGGCTTTTCGCCTGTCTCATCATTACTTATTAATTCTATCGGAGATTTCTGTGGCATCTCCACAGGACCTCGTTCGTCATTGGCCTTTATCGCATGCAGCTCGGGCTCAGGTGCAGATAGCACTGAATTTGAACCTGGCAGAAACAACGTGAAATTCAAACCCAAAAAGTCCATTCAGAGAGGATATTTCATAGCAGATTTCTTTACGGTAATTCAAAACTAGGAGGAGTGCAAACTCTTAACTAAATTTTGTTAACTTTACTTTTCTTATCATGCAATTTATTTAACAGATGCAACATGTCACCCATCATCATGCCCTCTTCTAGTTGTAAACAAGGCAAAGTGTCTTACAAGATCCTTTACCTTGAACACTTCGGTGAATTTATCTAATTATGGATATACATAATTATCTACAGAATAGGTAACCTACCGAGCAGGGATGCTCCATACCAACCTTCTTCTCGTTGCAGTTCTTCAAGCATCCCATCATCTTGTTCATTCACAGAAGCCACCTGTAGTACCTAAGGGTATCACAAAGTATATCAAAAGTAAAATACTGTACTAAATTTCCTGAAGGAATAAATATATTTTAAAATGTAATTTAATTCTCCCCACATTCTTGTAACTGCAACTGGTGCAAAGGATGTGCATTTTGCATACCCCACCCCCTGCACACTATACATACAAGAGAGTGATCACAAGCCACTGGTTTCATTCAGATCATAACCTGCAACAATGCAATTCAACTGGTTTATAGCCATCTTCAGAACTCAAAATTAGATAACAGCCTCGAGATCATTCCCAACTGTGTGGAGTTTACATGGGATTTAAAGGCAGTCTAGGGGCTGAGGGAAAAATCTGAGGGACATCTATCCTTAAACTGTATTAATCAGTTCAGAGCAACACAGGCAGAAACCAAGAGGAAGGAGAAAAAATACCTTGAAAACAGAGTCTTGCCTAAAAGAAACACAATTGGGGTTTTAGTCAGTGTCACATTCATTTCGTGAACTCCATGTCATTCACCCCTAAGAACTTTCAGACTGAAAGATTGACAGTAATAACATCAAATGTCATTACTGCAAGCTTAGATAAATTACTCTGTAGTTGCTTAAAAGGAAATAATATAATTATTATATCTAACAATTACAATGGCTGAAACTCAGAAATAGTAGGAGAATCTTTTATGACTCAATATTCCAATCATGGTCTATATCCCACGGGGCAGCAAACCATAAATGGAAGCACTTACCAACTGGGCAAATGTGGTGACTTTCAATCTTTTGAATAATTCATCTCTTTTATATCTATAATCTATCAAGAGGGGGGAAAAAAAGGAAATTTAATTATGATTATTGAAATATGAGAATTTAAATTAGTCATTACATTGCAAAATACACAAGAGCTTAAATTTGCAAAATGCACCTTCTTTGCACCAAACGCAGTCTTTGGAGGGTACAGGGTGGCATCTACAATGCTGGTGTCACATTTAGCAAGATATCAGAATGGGAATGCGGAGCGCCCGAGTCAATTGCTAAATACTCAACCGTGACAAAGCATGCTTTATCGATTACATTTTTAGTACAGTTAGATGATCTTGACCTTGGATCAATCAGTTGATGCTGAATTACCATTAAATATTGATGTGGATTTCTAACCCATCACTGTACTTTTGAGCTTCTATCACCTTCGGGACCCATCCATTGCCCAGAATCTCACTGACCCCTATTAACTCCTTTCAACAGTACACTACATTTACTGAAAAGTTCTTAACCTACTGAATAATGAGGCTGGATAAATGTTCCCGTTAACAGACGCTCACTGTATACGTAAAGGAAGGACTAACCCTGGGAGCCATTTTAAAAATCACTGTTGTACCCTTACAACATTCAGACAACTGCCAACTTTGCAATATGCAACACAGTTTGAGGGGATGAATGATTATGTTCTTAAGAAAGTAGAGCAGTATTTAACAGTATTAGCTCAACACTAGTTTGTTGGTTTTACTTCTGTTTCAATAAATGGCAAGATTTTTATTGAATGTACCTTGAGCTATCAGTGTCTTTTACTTACAGCGAAAGATCAAGCTATTCAAATAGTTCAATTGACACAGAGGTGAGTTTCCAACCACATATCTGCTCCATCACCAAGACCACCTACTTCCACCTTCGTAACATCGCCCGTCTCTGCCCCTGCTTCAGCTCATCTGCTGCTGAAACCCTCATCCATGCATTGGTTAGGTTTAGATTTGACTATTTCAATGATCTCCTGGCTGGCCTCCCATGTTCCATAAACTTGAGCACATCCAAAACTCTGCTGCCCATATCCTAACTTGCACCAAATCCTGTTCGCCCATCACCCCTGAGCTCGTGACCTACTGTGGCTCCCAGTCCCAAAACGCCTCGATTTTAAAATTCTTATCCTTGTTTTCAAATTGTTCCATGGCCTCGCCCCTCCCTATCTCTGTTACCTCCTCCAGCCCTACAACCCTCTGAGATCTCTGCACTCCTCCAATTCTTGCCTCTTGCGTACCCCCGATTTTACTCACACCACCATTGGTGGCCGTGCCGTCAGCTGCCTGGGCCCTAAGCTCTGGAATTCCCTCCCTGAACCTCTCTATCTCCTCCTTTAAGATGCTCCTTAAAACTTACCTGTCCTAATATCTCCTTGTGTGGCTTGGTGTCAAATTTTGTTTGATATCGGTCCTGTGAAGCGCCTTGGGACATTTTACTACATTAGAGGTGCTATATAAATGCAAGTTGTTGTTATTGTAGTCATGCGCCGATTTTGGGCTGCTTTATATGATGTCACGTCATGCCTGAGACCTGAAGCCCCTTAATTTGTCTACACTGGTAAATTGTCTAAAATTGTTAAAAAGGTAAAAGAAAATTTAAAACACTTTAAAATTTTTTATTTTAAATAACTCAAAATTGTAGTGGGGTGGTCAATGGTGTCTACAGTCTAGGTCGCTTGTATGACGGCTTTCATGAGAACCGCAAGTTGTGCAGAATGCACCCCTTGGTACTTTAGTTAGCATATGACACCAGTCTCCGACAGGCATTCATCTGCTGCCTTCCCTTCACTCGGATTCTAAGTTGGATTTGAAACTTTTCCTTTTTAGCGAGTGCCCTTTTCCTGCAATTCCAGCATTCCTTACTTCGTGAATCCTCTCTCCATGCAATTCTAACTGTCGCATCTTCACCGTCACACTCCACTTTCTATCATTTCACTATACCATCACTCCTTTTATATTAAGCATCATTGGACACACAAATTGATGACAAAAAAATAAAGAAGCAAAGAGCTCTCTTACCTTGATCTTGCTTACTACCATTTGGTGATCCCTCACAACTGCCGACTGACTTAATATTATGCATGTTTATTTTCAGGTCAACCTTATGTTCAAAAAGAATTTTCTACTTTAACTGCTGATAAACCCCAAACTTACTGGGGTTATTTATGATATCGGTTTTGAGTCTTCCTACAGCTTGCTGAAATTGTACTAATCCACTCAAAACTTTGTGCTAAGTTTACACATCTTTTTATGTGGAATGACCTTATCTTGTGCAACTAAAGGGCCATTTACTGAAATCTATTCATTAAACACTCTGGTTACCTGGGACACAGTGAAGTTACTGTGCTGACCAATGCAATTAGCTGCGCAAACAAAGGAGGCAGTGTCGCTTATCCATGAGAAAATCTGGCAACTTTTCAGAGTCCGTCTTCAATTCCTTTCACCGAGGGGAAAGTACCTGTACGGGTTTACAACTCTTAATAAATTGCCTTTTGTAAAGCCACTGGCCACTCGCAGAGGAGTTCAACAGAAAAGTTATTTAAAACTCCTTTCTGGAAAACAAAATTGAAGAAAAAAAAAGGAAAACTCCTTTTGCTCAGATACTTGGCTGCCATGGTGAATTTCTGACATTGAACCTACTCAGAATGGAATAGTATTCTTTCACAGTAGGACAGAATATATTTGGTTAGAGTTAAGAAACAACAGAGGTGCTATTGCACTACTGGGTGCATCCTATAGGCCAACAACTAGTGGGAAGGAGATAGAGGAGCAAATTTGCATGCAAATTACAGAGAGGTGCAAAGGCCATAGAGTTGTGATAAAGGGGGACTTCAACTAATATAGACTGGGATAGTAATAAGGGGCAAGGATGGGGAGGAATTTTTGAAGTGTGTTCAGGATAATTTTCTTGACCAGTACGTTTCCGGCCCAACGAGGAAGGAGGCATTGCAGGACTTGGTTCTGGGGAATGAGGCGGGCCAAGTGGAGCAAGTGTCAGTGGGGGAACATTTAGGGAACAGCGATCACAGTATCATGAGGTTTAGAATAGCTATGGAAAAGGACATGGACCACTCTAAAGTAAAAATACTCAATTGGAGGGGGACCAATTTCAGTGGGATGAGAACAGATCTGGCCTGGGTAAACTGGAATCAAAGATTGGCAGGCAAAACTGTAATTGAACAATGGGCGGCCTTTAAGGAGGAGATGGTTCGGGTACAGTCTAGGTACATTCCCACGCGGGAGAAAGGTAGGGCAACTAAAGCCAGAGCTCCCTGGATGACAGAGAGAGAAAGATGAAGCAGAAAAAAAGGGGCGTATGACAGATATCAGGTTGATAACACAAGTGAGAACCAGGCTGAATACAGAAAGTTCAGACGGGAAGTGAAAAAGGATATAAGAGGGGCAAAGAAAGAGTATGAGAATAGATTGGCAGTAAACATAAAAGGGAATCCAAAAGTCTTCTATAGGTATGTAAACAGTAAACGGGTAGTAAGAGGAGGGATGGGGCCGATCAGGGACCAAAAAGGAGATCTACTCATGGAGGCAGAGGGCATGGCTGAGATGCTAAATGAGTACTTTGCATCGGTCTTTACCAAGGAAGAAGATGCTGCTATAGTCTCAGTAAAGGAAGATGTAGTTGAGATACTGGATGGGCTAAAAATTGATAAAGGAGGTACTAGAAAGGCTGGCTGTACCTCAAGTAGATAATTCACCCAGTCCGGATGGGATGCACCCTAGGTTGCTGAGGGAAATAAGGGGGGAAATTGCTGAGGTACTGGCCATAATCTTTCAAACATCCTTAGATATGGGGGGTGGTGCCAGAGGACTGGAGAATTGCAAATGTTACACCCTTGTTCAAAAAAAGGGTGTAAGGATAAGCCCTGCAACTATAAGCTTGTCAGTTTAATCTTGGTGGTGGGAAAACTTTTAGAAACGATTATCTGGAACAGAATTAGCAGTCACTTGGACAAGTGTGGATTGTTTAGGGAAAGCCAGCATGGATTTGTTAAAGGCAAATCGTGTTTAACTAACTTGATAGAGTATTTTGATGAGGTAGCAGAGAGGGTAGATGAGGGCAATGCGGTTGATGTGGTGTATATGGACTTTCAAAAGGCGTTTGATAACGTGTCGTATAATAGGCTTGTCATCAAGATTGAAGCCCGTGGAATAAAGGGGGCAGTAGCAGCATGGATACAAAATTGGCTAAGTAACAGGAAGCAGAGAGTAGTGGTGAACGGTTGTTTTTCGGGTTGGAGGGAGGTGTACAGTGGTGTTCCCCAATGGTCAGTACTAGGACCACTGCTTTTCTTGATATATATTAATTAATGACTTGGACTTGGGTGTACAGGGCACAATTTCCAAATTTGCAGATGACACAAAACTTGGAAATGTAGTGAACAGCGAGGAGGATAGTGATAGACTTCAAGAGGATATAGACAGGCTGGTGACATGGGCGGACACATGGCAGATGAAATTTAATGCAGCAAAATGCGAAGTGATACATTTCGGTAGGAAGAACGAGGAGGGGCAATATAAATTATATGGCACAATTCTAAAAGGGGTATAGGAACAGAGAGATCTGCAGGTATATGTGCACGAATTGTTGAAGGTGGCAGGGCAGGTTGAGAAAGCAGTTAAGAAAGCATATGGAATCCTGGGCTTTATGAATAGCGGCATAGAGTACAAAAGCAAGGAAGTCATGATGAACCTTTATAAAACACTGGTTCAACCACAACTGGAGTATTGCGTCCAGTTCTGGGCACCGCACTTTAGGAAAGATATGAAGGCCTTAGGGAGGGTGCAGAAATGATTTATTAGAATGATTCCAGGGATGAGGGACTCTAGTTACATGGATAGACTGGAGAAGTTGGGGTTGTTCTCCTTGGAGCAGAGAAGATTGAAAGGAGATTTGATAGAGGTATTTAAAATCATGAAGGGTCTAGTCAGAATAGATAGAGAGAAACTGTTCCCATTGGCAGAAGGGTCAATAACCAGGGGGCATAGATATAAGATGATTGGCAAAAGAACCTAAGGTGACATGAGGAAAAACTTTTTTTTAAACAGACGAGTGGCTAGGATCTGGAGTGCACTGCCCGAGGGGGTGGTTGAGGCAGATTCAATTGTGGTTTTCAAAAGGGAACTGGGTAAGTACTTGAAAGGAAAAAATTTGCAGGGCTCTGGGTTAGACGGGGGAGTGGGACTAGTTGGATTGCTCTTGCATAGAATTTGCAGAGACTCGATGGGCCGAATGGTCGCCTTCCTTTCTTGTGGGAGTTTAAGGGTTAATCTCTTTAAAATCTAGTGCATATTGCTTCCAACTGTTTAAGTTCAATTGCTATTAACTGTTTAAGTTCAATTTTAAAGTTTAAATTTTTAAGTTTCTGTCAGGCTTCAGCAGAGAGAGCTGCTGTAGCAAGTTAATTGGGTAGCTAGATTCAACTGGTACTTGAAGGTGGGGCAGGCCTGACTCATCTGAGTCTCAACTGTAGAAATACAGGGGCCTGTCAGTACGAACAGCACGGTGTGCGGATACACAGTGTGAACTGAGTTTGGTGAGTGTGGGAGTTCAGTGAAGTGGGGGAAGGAGGCGCTGCTTTGCCTTGCTTTTCCTAACTTTTTCCCCAGAGCGGCAGTGGACCTGAGAGTAGAAGTCTGAGATTGGGGAATAAAAAGCAGCAGCAGACCTGCAACAAGAGACAACTACTGTGCGACGTCACAGGTGAGGCAGGAGAGTCCGAGAGGTGAGCACAGTATAAAAGGAGAGACCTAGAGCGGGAGGAGAGTCGGAGAGTCTAAGAGCAAGTCATGGCAGCAGACCTCGCACCCGTGATATGCTCCTCCTGCACTATGTGGGAAGTCATGGACACTACCAGTGTCCCTGGCGACCATGTGTGCAGGAAGTGTGTCCAGCTGCAGCTACTGGCTAACTGTCTTTCGGAGCTGGAGCTGCGGGTGGACCCACTGTGGAGCATCCGCGATGCTGAGACTATCGTGGATAGCACGTTCAGTGAGGTGGTCACGCCGCAGGTAAAGAGTACGCAGGCAGAAAGGAAATGGGTGACCGCCAGGCAGAGTAAAAGGACTAGGCAGGTAGAGCAGGAGTCCCCTGGGGCCATCTCCCTCTCAAACAGATATTCTGCTTTAGATATTGTTGGGGGAGATGGCTTATCAGGGGAATGCAGCAAGAGCCAGGGTCGGGGCACCATGGGTGGCTCTGCTGCACAGGAGGGGAGGAAGAAGAGTGGCAGGGCTATAGTGATAGGGGATTCCATTGTAAGGGGAACAGATAGGTGTTTCTGCGGCCGTAAACGTGACTCCAGGATGGTATGTTGCCTCCCTGGTGCTAGGGTCAAGGATGTCACGGAGCGGCTGCAGGGCATTCTGGAGGGGGAGGGTGAACAGCCAGTAGTCATGGTCCATATCGGTACCAACGACATAGGTAAAAAAAGGGATGAGGTCCTGCAAGGTGAATTTAAGGAGTTAGGAGATAAATTAAAAAGCAGGACTTCAAAGGTAGTGATCTTAGGATTACTACCAGTGCCACGTGCTAGTGAGTATAGGAACAGGAGAATAGACAGGATGAATGCGTGGCTGCAGGGATGGTGTAGGAGGGAGGGATTTAGATTCCTGGGACATTGGGACCGGTTCTGGGGAAGGTGGGACCTGTACAAGCGTGACGGGTTACACCCGAGCAGGACCGGGACCAATGTCCTCGCGGGGGTGTTTGCTAGTGCTGTTGGGGAAGGTTTAAACTAGAGTGGCAGGGGGATGGGAACCTGAGCGGGGAGTCAGAAGGGAATAAAGTTGAGAGCAGCAAGAGAGGGGAAGACCCAGGGGAAATCTACAATACAAATAGTACAAACAGTTGTTCAAGAACAAGTGAAAGGGAAAAGCGTAGAGCAGCGGAAAGAAAGTGTACTTTAGGCACGACAGAAAAAATAAAGACTAGAAGGCGTAAGGCGATTAACTCAGCATCAAAGCTGTGGCAGGGGGTTGGGAACCTGAGCAGGGAGACAGAGGAAAGCGTGTCAGGAAGGGACAGAAGGTATGGAGTAAAAGGTAAAGTGTTAAAAAAGGAAAAAGCAGGAACTAAGTGTCACAAAACATATTTGAATGTTCTTTATCTGAATGCACGTAGCATTCGTAACAAAATGGACGAATTAACGGCACAAATAACTACGTATGGGTATGATCTTGTGGCCATTACAGAAACATGGCTGCAGGGTGACAACGACTGGGAATTAAATATGCCAGGTTATTGTTAAATTGTTTACAATTGTCAACCCCAGTCCATCACCGGCATCTCCACATCAAGGTTATTTAACAATCAGGAAGGACAGGCAGGAAGGAAGGGGAGGTGGGGTGGCTATGTTAGTAAAGGAAGGAATCACTGTAATACAGAGAAATGATATTGGGACAAAGGATCAGGATAATGAAACAGTTTGGGTAGAGATAAGGAATAATAAGGGGAAAAAAACACTCGTGGGCGTAGTATATAGGCCTCCTAATAGTTGCAACTCTGCTGGAAGAAGTATTAATCAGGAAATAGTCAGGGCATGTAATAAGGGAACAGCTATAATTATGGGGGATTTTAACCATCATATTAACTGGACAAATCAAATTGGGCAGGGCAGCCTTGAGGAAGAGTTTATTGAGTGTGTTAGGGATGGATTTCTTGAGCAGTATGTAACTGATCCTACAAGGGGGCAAGCAACCTTGGACCTGGTCCTGTGTAATGAGCCAGGATTAATTAATAATGTCCTAGTTAAGGATCCCCTTGGAATGAGTGACCATAACATGGTTACATTCCATATCCAATTAGAGGGTGAGAAGGTTGGTTCTCAAACAAGTGTACTGAGCTTGAATAAAGGAGACTATGATGGTATGAGAACGGAATTGATTAAAGTGGACTGGGAAAATAGATTAAAGAATAAGACGGTACATGAGCAGTGGTGTTCATTCAAGGAGTTATTTTACAACTTTCAAAACAAATATATTCCACTGAGGAAAAAAGGGTGTAAAAGAAATGACAGCCATCCGTGGCTAAGTAAAGAAATTAAGGACAGTATCCGACTAAAAACAAGGACATATAAGGTAGCCAAACTTAGTGGGAGGATAGAAGATTGGGAAGTCTTCAAAAGACAGCAAAAAGTAACTAAAGGATTGATTAAGAAAGGGAAGATAGATTATGAAAATAAATTAGCAAAAAATATAAAAACAGATAGCAAGAGTTTCTATAGTTATATAAAAAGAAAAAGGGTGGCTAAGGCAAATGTAGGTCCCTTAGAGGATGAGACCAGGAAATTAATGGTGGGAAACATAGAAATGGCAAAAATGCTAAACAAATATTTTGTTTCAGTCTTTACGGTAGAGGACACTAAGAATATCCCAACACTGGACAAACAGGGGGCTCGAGGGGGGGAGGAGCTAAATATGATTAAAATCACTAAGGAATTGGTACTCAGTAAAATAATGGGACTCAAGGCAGATAAATCCCCTGGACCTGATGGCTTACATCCTCGGGTCTTGAGGGGAGTGGCAGGAGGGATTGTGGATGCTTTGGTAATAATTTTCCAAAATTCTCTGGACTCTGCAAAGGTCCCGGCAGATTGGAAAACTGCAAATGTAACACCCTTATTTAAAAAGGGTAGTAGGCAGAAGGCTGGAAATTATAGACCAGTTAGCCTAACATCTGTGGTGGGTAAAATTTTGGAATCTGTTATCAAGGAGGCAGTAGCGGAACATTTGGATAAACATAATTTAATAGGACAAAGTCAGCATGGCTTTACGAAGGGGAAGTCATGTCTGACAAATTTGCTTGAGTTCTTTGAGGACATAACGTGCAGGGTGGATAAAGGGGAACCAGTGGACGTAGTGTATTTAGACTTCCAGAAGGCATTCGACAAGGTGCCACATAAAAGATTATTGCTCAAGATAAAGAATCACTGGATTGGGGGTAATATTCTGGCATGGGTGGAGGATTGGTTATCTAACAGGAAGCAGAGAGTTGGGATAAATGGTTCATTCTCGGACTGGCAACCAGTAGCCAGTGGTGTTCCGCAGGGGTCGGTGCTGGGTCCCCAACTCTTTACAATCCATATTAACGATTTGGAGGAGGGGACCGAGTGTAACATATCAAAGTTTGCAGATGATACAAAGATGGGAGGGAAAGTGGAGAGTGAGGAGGACATAAAAAACCTACAGGGGGATATAGACAGGCTGGGTGAGTGGGCGGAGATCTGGCAGATGCAATACAATATTGGAAAATGTGAGGTTATGTACTTTGGCAGGAAAAATCAGAGAGCAAGTTATTATCTTAAAGGCGAGAAACTGGAAAGTACTGCAGTACAAAGGGATCTGGGGGTCCTAGTGCAAGAAGATCAAAAAGTTAGTATGCAGGTGCAGCAGGTGATCAAGTAGGCCAACGGAATGTTGGCTTTTATTGCTCGGGGGATAGAATATAAAAACAGGGAGGTATTGCTGCAGTTATATAAGGTATTGGTGAGACCGCAACTGGAATACTGCATACAGTTTTGGTCTCCGTACTTAAGAAAAGACATACTTGCTCTCGAGGCAGTACAAAGAAGGTTCACTCGGTTAATCCCGGGGATGAGGGGTCGGACATATGAGGAGAGGTTGAGTAGATTGGGTCTCTACTCATTGGAGTTCAGAAGAATGAGAGGCGATCTTATTGAAACATATAAGATTGTGAAGGGGCTTGATCGGGTGGATGCGGTAAGGATGTTCCCAAGGATGGGTGAAACTAGAACTAGGGGGCATAATCTTAGAATAAGGGGCTGCTCTTTCAAAACTGAGATGAGGAGAAACTTCTTCACTCAGAGGGTAGTAGGTCTGTGGAATTTGCTGCCCCAGGAAGCTGTGGAAGCTACACCATTAAATAAATTTAAAACGGAAATCGCCAGTTTCCTAGAAGTAAAGGGAATTGGGTGTTACGGGGAGCGGGCAGGAAATTGGACATGAATTTAGATTTGAGGTTAGGATCAGATCAGCCATGATCTTATTGAATGGCGGAGCAGGCTCGAGGGGCCGATTGGCCTACTCCTGCTCCTATTTCTTATGTTCTTATGTTCTTCCGTGCTGTAACTTTTTTATGATTCTACGATACCGACCTTTTAGTTGAAGAGATTTGCAAGAGGATTTTCAATTGCAAACTAAGTCAAGCAGCAGTTCTAGGTAAAATATACAGTCCACCTAAATCATGGAGAAAACTGGATTAGTCACTCCAGGCATTCTCTTGTATGTCCCTGAGCAACCAGGTACAGGAGGACACTAGCAGGCTCTGTAGAGCAGCTCACCTGCCACACCAGGTGTTTGGAGGACAGAAAATGGTTTCTTTTATTGCATTATCACGTGTTTACATTCATATCTGTATTTTATGAAGCCGCTGTACATTTTGATTACATGGTGGGCAAGGTACCATAATTCGTTAGGTTTCTCTGCACAGTAGTGCATAAACTGAGAGCAATTCATTTAGTCTTGCTCCCCGTGGTGTAATTGTGTGGATGGGAGTGGGAGGGAAAGAGGTACAGGGCAAAGGTACCCTGTCTAGTAATGGCTCTGATGGTTTGCTTTTCTATCTTTAACTTTGCCTGCACAACAATAGTGACTGCAGTTCAAAATAATCTACTGGTTGTAATCTATTGGGACATCTTGAGGATATGATGAACACAAGTTCTTTATTTCTCAACTGGCTTTGGGTGCATTTCAGATGCTCACTTGTCTCTCCTGTGCTGTCCCACCCCTTCACACCCTAAGGATTATGTCAACCCCAACTTTAACAAGCATTTCATTTGCAGCCAAGGGCCAGTGCAGCCACTAATCAGGAATGCCAAGTTTGTTAATTTCACATAACAGTTTAGACCATTCACCATCATTTCTGGGGGAGAAAAAATCATCACTTACTTTTTCTTAGCTCTTCAATCTTTTCCATATACTTAGAAAGGCTGTGTCCTGCAAAAATAAAGTATTTAAGTCGTTAAAAAAAAATCACACTAGTCAGAATGATTTTCATATTAGAGACACCCACATCAAAATACTATTTAGAACTGGTGCAGTATAAATACCAGATCACAGTGCTTGAGAATTCAACTCTAAAATTAGGATTAATATTAGAATCAAAACTGAGAGATAGGATAAACTGTCACTTGGAAAGGCATGGTTTAATCAGGGATAGTCAGCATGGATTTGTTCAGGGAAGGTCATGCCTTACAAATCTGATTGAATTCTTTGAGGAAGTGACAAGGAGGATGGATGAGGGTAGTGCAGTGGATGTTGTCTACATGGATTTTAGTAAGGCATCTGACAAGGTCCCACATGGCAGACTGGTCAGAAAGGTAAAAGCCCATGGGATACAGGGAAATGTGACGAATTGGATCCAAAATTGGCTCAGTAACAGGAAACAAAGGGTAAAAGTCGATGGATGTCTTTGCAAATGGAAATCCGTTTCCAGCGGTGTGCCACGGAGCTCAGTATTGGGTCCCTTGCTGATTGTGGTATATATTAATGATTTGGACTTGAATGTAGGGGGCATGATTGGCAAATTTGCAGACGACACAAAATTGGCTGTGTAGTTGATAGTGAAGAGGATAGCTGTAGACTCCAAGAAGATATCAATGGGTTGGTGGAGCGGGCAGAAAAGTGGCAAATAGAGTTCAACCCGGAGAAGTGTGAGGTAATGCACTTAGGGAGGGCAAACAGTAAAAGGGAATACGCAGTAAACGGGAATATATTGAGAGGGGTAGAGGAAGTGACAGACCTTGGAGTGCATGTGCATAGGTCCCTGAAGGTGGCAGTACAGGTAGATAAGGTTGTGAAGAAGGCATATGGAATGTTCTCCGTTATTAGCCGAGGTATAGAATACAAAAGCAGGGATGTAATGATGGAACTGTATAAAACGCTGATAAGGCTAGTATTGTGTATTGAGTATTGTGCGCAGTTGTGGTCAGCACATTACAGGAAGGACGTAATTGCTCTGGAAAGAGTGCAGGGAAGATTTACAAGAACGTTGCCAGAGCTTGAAAATTGCAGCTACGAGGAGAGATTGAATAGGCTGGGGTTGTTTTCCTTGGATCAGAGGAGGCTGAGGGGAGACTTGATTGAGGTGTACAAAATTATGAGGGGCCTAGATAGAGTAGACAGGAAGTACCCGTTTCCCCTAGCGGAGAGTTCAAGAACTAGAGGACATAGATTTAAGCTGATTGGCGGAAGGATTAGAGGGGACATGAGGAAAAACTTTTTAACCCAGAGGGTGGTGGATGTATGGAATTTGCTGCCCGAATTGGTGGTAGAGACAGGGACCCTCAACTCTTTTCAAAAGTACCTGGACCTGCACCTAAAGTGCTGTAAGCTGCAGGGCTATGGACTGGGTGCTGGAAGGTGGGATTAGAAAGGGCACCTGGTTGTTCTTCGAGCCGGCGCGGACACGATGGGCCGAATGGCCCCCCTTCTGTGCTGTATCTTTTCTATGGTTCTATGGCTCTAAAAGCAGAATAACACTTTTGGGAAAACAATTTTCTGGTGAATTAGCTGGTAGTAAAAGGAAAGACTTCACAATGAGACTATAGGTTAAATCTAATTTATTTTGTAACACCCAAGTACTTTATAAAGAATTAGGTGAAACTGTTTCATTTCTTTTCAGAGAAAGTTCTTTTCCATTTTGCTGACTGATAACAATCCACTCCATGCTCTTGACAAGCAAAAATGTGCAAAACAAATAGGGGGTGAAATTGGTCTATGTTAGTAGCACAAAACGGGCTCACAGCGAATCGGCAGCCCATTTTGCGCTGTGCCCAATGGAAAAAAAAATGGGTGCAGTGTAAAACGGGCTGCTGATTCGCTATGAGTCCATTTCACGCTACTGGCGTAGACCAATTTCATACCCACAGCATCAATGTCATGGATGGCAACAAATTTGCTTGAAAGAGATTTTATTTGTATTGCTGCTAATGACTGAGGATCTGTAAACAAAAAGTTGTATGGTCATTTAATAACATAAGAAAAAGACAAGGATACAAAAGGCTACTCAAACCATTGAGCTCAACCCTCCAATACTCCAACTCACCCAGCTTGGCATTCAAAAGCATCTTGAATTCCACTACACCACCTGGTAGATCATTACAAATACTCATCATCCTTCGAATAAAAGAACGTTCTAGTTGTGTTTTAAATTTACCGTTCACTAATTTCTTGTTCCACTAGTCTGGCTGACCTTAAAGTAAAACTCTGGATTCACCTTACCTACATGCCATTTAATACTTTAATATACCTCAATAGACTGTAAAGCTTGACCTTTCTATATACTTTCCTCATATCTCTACCGCTTTACATTCTTGTTGCTTGCACCCTTTCCAAAGTAAGCATGTCCCTTTTGAAACCACATTCTCTATTTTAGTGTTGGATGCAAATTTAATGAGCTTACCATTGGTTTCTGCATGCAGGTCATTTATATAAGGGATAGGAGGCAGAGAGTAGTGGTGAATGGATGTTTTTCTGACTGGAGAGAAGTATGCAGTGGGGTCCCCCAGGGATCAGTATTAGGACCATTGCTTTTCTTATTATATACAAATAACCTGGACTTGGGTATTGTGAGTACAATTTTGAAGTTTGCGGAAGATACAAAACTTGGCATCAGAGTAAATAGTGGAGGAGGATAGTAGCAGACTTCAGGAGGACAGACAGACTGGTGAAATGGGCAGACACATGGCAGATGCAATTTAATGAGAATAAGTGCACTTTGAGAGGACAACATGGAGAGGCAGTATAATCTAAATAGTACTATTTTGAGGGGGGTGAACGAGCAGAGGGACCTGGGGTGCATATTCACAAATCTTTGAAGGTGGCAGGGCAAGTTGATAAGGTGGTTAAGAAAGCGTATGGGATACTTGGCTTTGTAAATAGGGGCATTGCATACAAGAACAAGGAAGTCATGCTAAACCTTTACAAATCACTGGTTAGGCCTCAGCTGGAGTATTGCGTACAATTCTGGGCACCACAATTTAGGAAGGACGTCAAGGCCTTGGAGAGGGTACAGAGGAGATTTACCAGGATGATACCAGGGATGAGGGACTTCAGTCTTGTGGAGAGATTGGAGAAGCTGGGATTGTTTTCCTTAGAGGAGAGAAGGTTAAGGGGAGATCTAACAGGTATTCAAAATAATGAGGGGTTTTGATAGAGCAAATAGGGAGAAACTGTTCCTCTGGCAAGTGGGTCAGTAAACAGAGGTCATAGATTTAAAATAATTGGCAAAAGAACTAGAGGGGAAATGAGGAGAAATGTTTTCACACAGACGGTTAAGATCTGGAACGCACTCCCTGAAAGGGTGGTGGAAGCAGATTCCATAAGAACTTTCAAAAAGCAATTGGACTTGTACTTGAAGAGGACTTAAGTGCAGGCGGATACTTAAAAAAGAAATTAGGAGATCAAGGAGGGGCCATGAAATAACACTGGCGAGCAAAATAAAGGAAAATCCTAAGATGTTTTATAAGTATATTAAGGGTAAGAGGATAACTAGGGAAAAAATAGGGCCCATTAGGGACAAAAATGGCAATGTGTGTGTGGAGCCGGCAGATGTAGGAGGGGTTCTAAATGAATTTTTTGCATCTGTTTTCACTATGGAGAAGGACGATGCAGACATAGAAATACGGCAGGGGGACTGTGATATACTCGAACATATTAACATCGAGCGGGAGGAGGTATTGGCGGTTTTAGCAGGCCTAAAAATGGATAAATCCCCAGGCCCGGACGAAATGTATCCCAGGCTACTGTGTGAGGCAAAGGAGGAGATTGCGGGGGCTCTAACACATATATTCAGAACCTCTCTGGCCACAGGGGATGTGCCAGAGGACTGGAGAACCGCTAATGTAGTACCATTATTCAAGAAGGGGAGTAGGGAAAAACCGGGGAACTACAGGCCAGTGAGCCTAACATCAGTGGTAGGAAAATTATTGGAAAAAATTTTGAAGGACAAAATTAGTCTCCACTTGGAGAAGCAAGGATTAATCAGGGATAGTCAACATGGCTTTGTCAAGGGAAGATCATGTCTGACTAATTTGATTGAATTTTTTGAGGGGGTGACTAGGCGTGTGGATGAGGGTAACGCAGTGGATGTGGTATACATGGATTTCAGTAAGACCTTCGATAAAGTCCCGCACAGGAGACTGGTCAAGAAGGTACGAGCCCATGGAATCCAGGGTGCCTTGGCACTTTGGATACAAAACTGGCTTAGTGGCAGAAGGCAGAGGGTGATGGTCGAAGGTTGTTTTTGTGACTGGAAGCCTGTGGCCAGTGGGGTACCACAGGGATCGGTGCTGGGTCCCTTGCTGTTTGTGGTCTACATTAACGACTTGGATATGAATGTAAAAGGTATGATCAGTAAGTTCGCTGATGATACAAAAATTGGTAGGGTGGTAAATAGCGAGGAGGATAGCCTCAGTCTGCAGGACGATATAGATGGGTTGGTCAGATGGGCGGAACAGTGGCAAATGGAATTTAACCCGGAAAAGTGCGAGGTGATGCACTTTGGAGGGACTAACAAGGCAAGGGAATACACAATGAATGGGAGGACCCTAGGCAAGACAGAGGGTCAGAGGGATCTTGGTGTGCAAGTTCACAGATCCCTGAAGGCGGCGGAACAGGTAGATAAGGTGGTAAAGAAGGCATATGGGATACTTGCCTTTATTAGCCGAGGCATAGGATATAAGAGCAAGGAGGTTATGATGGAGCTGTATAAAACACTGGTTAGGCCACAGCTGGAGTACTGTGTGCAGTTCTGGTTGCCACACTACAGGAAGGATGTGATCGCTTTGGAGAGGGTGCAGAGGAGATTCACCAGGATGTTACCAGGGCTGGAGCGCTTCAGCTATGAAGAGAGACTGGGAAGATTGGGTTTGTTTTCCTTGGAGCAGAGGAGGCTGAGGGGGGACATGATTGAGGTGTACAAAATTATGAGGGGCACAGATAGGATGGATACTAAGGAGCTTTTTCCCTTCGTTGAGGGTTCTATAACAAGGGGGCATAGATTCAAGGTAAAAGGTGGGAGGTTTAGAGGGGATTTGAGAAAGAACTTTTTCACCCAGAGGGTGGTTGGAGTCTGGAACTCACTGCCTGAAAGGGTTGTGGAGGCAGGAACCCTCACAACATTCAAGAAGCATTTGGATGAGCACTTGAAATGCCATAGCATACAAGGCTACGGACCAAATGCTGGAATATGGGATTAGATTAGACAGGGCTTGATGACTGGCGCGGACACGATGGGCCGAAGGGCCTCTATCCGTGCTGTATAACTCTATGACTCTATGACTAATTTGCAGGGTTATGGGGAAAAAGCTGGGGTGTGGGACTAAATTGGACAGCTCTTTCAAAGAGCCGGCACAGGCATGACAGGCCAAATGGCCTCCTTCTGTGCTGTAAGATTCTATGATATTGACCCCTGTGATACTTCATTCAGCACCTCCCACCAGTCAAATGCTACACCGCTCACAAGTCCTCCCTGTCCAATCCAACATTCTATCCTAGATTCATTATTAGTTTCACGTGACATCTTGTCAAAAACCTTCTGAAAGTTCAAAAAAAAAATCGATATTGTAGGAACTTCTAATATCAAAAGAGATTGAGGAGATTTGTTAAGCAGTGCGTTCCCTCCTAAATCCATACCGACCATTAGTTATTTCCCACTATTTTACATATTCTAAATATCCGTTCAAGGCTATATAATTTATACTCTATTTAAAAGATGGTTTTATTTCTAAGGATACTCACTAGGGAAAGAGGAGCCATTAAAGGATTTCACTTGAAAGTGCTATTTATTAATGAGTTTCATTGAACATTACCAAAATGGGAAATGGGAACATTTTCCCAAATTGGCCACTCTGTAATCATCAACTGAAACTTCCTTTACTTCGTCCAAACAAATAGTTACTGGGTTGAGCCTGCCTAAACTCATTTCATATTGGGCCCTTATAGATAGCAGAGAGAAGAGACTTTCATTTCTTCAATCAGCGAGAGTTCATTAAAAAACAATTAAATAGAATAGCACAGAGAAATATCTTTTACTCTTGTCATTGCTCATTGGAATTTAATAAGACATATTCCTGCTTAAAATGTGAGTTTAGTGTAAAGACTGAACTACTTCACCAGTCTAGAATCATAGAAAGTTTACAGCACGGAAGGAGGCCATTAGGCCCATCGAGTCCGTGCCGGCTTTATGCAAGAGCAATCCAGCAAGTCCCACTCCCCCACCCTTTCCCCATAGCCCTTCAAATTTTTTCCTTTCAAGTACTTATCTGGTTTCCCTTTGAAGGCTATCATTGAATCTGCCTCCACCACCCCCACTGGCAGTGCATTCCAGATCCTAACCACTCACTGTGTAAAAAAGTTTTTCCTCATGTCACCTTTGGTTCTTTTGCCAATCACCTTAAATCTATGTCCTCTGGTTCTTGACCCTTCTGCCAGTGGGAAGAGTTTCTTTCTATCTACTCTGTCTTGACCCTACTTTGTTATCTCTAGAGCACTTCAAAGCAGCAATCAGGAGGTGAATAATTTCACTTGACATTTTATTGAAGAGTTTTATTCACTTGCAACTGATAATTTCATTTCATAAATGGCTATTCTAGCATGCACTGTGGCAAGTAAAGTAAGATGAACTGATATTTAAACCCACTAATACATCACATATAGAAGAAAAAGAAACTTGCTTTTATATAGTGTCTTTCATGTCTCAAAGTGCTTCACAGCCAATGAAGTACTTTTGAAGTGTAGTTACTGGTTATAGGCAAACCTGGCAGCCGATTTGCACACAGCAAGCTTCCACAAACAACAATAAGTGTTGAAGGATAAATATTGGCCAGAACACCAGGAGAATTTCTCTGCTCTTCTTCAAACAGTCCCATGGGATCTCTTGCATCCACCTGAGCAGGCAGACGTGGCCTCGGTTTGACATCTCAACCAAAAGATGGCACCTCCATCAGTGCAACACTCCCTTAGTACTGCATTGAGGTCTCAGGCTAGATTATGTGCTCCAATCTCTGGAATGGGGCTTGACACACAACCTTCTGACCGAGGAGAGAGTGCTAGCATTGGGCCAAGACTGATAAAAATTTTGAGCACAACTGCATTTCTCTGTTATGAATCGGCTGTATTTAATGCACCTTAGGGCAGTATTACTACCACACTTCCAGCCTGTTACATAAAAACAGAAGTAGGCCAAATGGCCCAAGCCTGATCCTCATTTAGTTGGCAGCTCTATGTCTTTAATATGACTTCCTGCCACCACTCCATATTCTTTAATACCTCTATTTTTCAAGGAAGGATCCATCTGCCTTTTAAATAACTCAATTGATTCTGCATAAAAGGCCTTCTGGGACAACGTGTTACACATTCTTACAACTCTTTATGTGAAGAAAATTTTCTCTGCAATTACTTTTAATCAGCTTAACTTTTATGTCTCCTTGTTGTGGATTCCCATACTACAGGGAAGACGTGTTCCCTGTTCATCCTGTCAATTCTCTTCATTATTTTAAACATTGGAATCTGATCATCCTATAACATTTTCATCTTTAGGGAATACAACTCAAATTCACCGAGTTTCTCATAACTAAATCTCTTCATCCCAGGTATCATCCTGATAAAATATCACTGACCTCCCTCCAAGGCTAATGCATCAATGTAAGGTGGAGTTGCCAAAACTGGACACAATACTCTGAATAAGGTCTGACCAGCAGTCTGTATAATTGCAGTATTTCTCCACGGGCGGAACTTTCAACTTGGGCGGGAGAGTAAAACGGGTGATATTGGATCAGCTGCCAGTTACGCACCTCACTCGATTGTCCGTTCCATTGACTTCACCGGGCGGGCGATCGTATATCGCCTGTTTTACACCCCCACCAAAGTTGAAAGTTCCAGCATAAATCTCTTGTGATGAAACCTAAGGGGAAATTTTAATCCTACCCGCCCAATGGAAACCAGGCAGGTGACAAATTTAAAAAAAGAATCGCCCAGTTTACTAACCCACCATCGAGTCACCCCGATCCCACCGACCGCAATTTTTATGCAGGCTTCGATATGGGTGGCTAGGTTGCATGCCCAAAGCCAGCAGAGTCCTTCTTTAAATAACTTCATCAAGCCCTGACTGCAATTTTAACTCCAGCCTGAACCAGGTCAGAAGAGGATCAGGTCATGAAAAGGCCCTGAAATGTTAAGACTTTCACTTTTCTTTTTGGGGTCAGAAGGAGCAGGAGTGCTCCTCTGGACCTCTGCTGCTCCAAACTCCATTCAGCAACCCTGTCCCTCAAGACCCTCCTGAAACTCCCTTCCCCACACCTATATCCTTGCCGGCTGACCCAGAGACAAGAATGCTACCAGTTGAGCCAAGCTACCAGTGACTTCTATGGCTATTTTTTTTTACTCGTACATGGGATATGGGCGTTGCTGGCAAGGCCAGCATTTATTGCCCATCCGTAACTGCCCTTGAGAAGGTGGTGGTGAGCCACCTTCTTGAACCACTGCAGTCCGTGTGGTGAAGGTTCTCCCACAGTGCTGTTAGGTAGGGAGTTCCAGGATTTTGACCCAGCGATGATGAAGGAAGGGCGATATAGTTCCAAGTTGGGATGGTGTGTGACTTGGAGGGGAACGTGCAGGTGGTGTTGCTCCCATGTGCCTGCTGCCCTTGTCCTTCTAGGTGGTAGAGGTCGCGGGTTTGGGAGGTACTGTCGAAGAAGTCTTGGCGAGTTGCATCCTGTGGATGGTACACACTGCAGCCACGGTGCTTCGGTGGTGAAGGGAGTGAATGTTTCGGGTGGCTGAAAGGTATGATTCTGTGAGTATGGCTATGTCAGGCTGTTGCTTGACTTGTCTGTGGGACAGCTCTCCCAATTTTGGCACAAGTCCCCAGACGTTAGTGAGAAGGACTTTGCAAAGTCAACTGGGCTTGGGTTGCCTTTGTCATGTCCGGTGCCAGGTAGTCCGTCCGGTTTTATTCTTATTATGACTTTTCGTAGCAAGATTGTACAACTGAGTGGCTTGCTAGGCCATTTCAGAGGGCGATTAAGAATCGACCACATTGCTGTGGGTCTAGTCACACATAGGCCAGACCGGGTAAGGACAGCAGGTTTCCTTCCCTAAAGGGCATTAGTGAACCAGATGGGTTTTTATAACAATCCGGTAGTTTTATTCCAGATTTTATTTAATTAATTGAATTTAAATTCCCCAGCTGCCGTGGCGGGATGTGAACTCATAACTCTGGATTGTTAGTCCAGGTCTCTGGATTACTAGTCCAGTAACATAACCACTATGCTACCGCACTGTCCTACTGATGCTATTCCAAGTTTTCCATTATTAGCCAGCTTATATAGACTATGCTATTCACATGTAATTGACAGTAAAATTAAATCCAATATCAATATAGTTCAAGTCAGAAGGTGCACCACTTCCATGTTATGTATTTAGCTGGGGAGCATACAGTCAACAATCTGCCAAGATACTTGTTAGGGAAAGAAAACCTCTGAAAATATAAATCAGCCACCCACACTTTACTTTTACAGGGAATAAGCAGGGTATTTCAAGAGTGCAGTGGGTCTCAGAGACTGGATGATATGGATATACTACTTAATCTCACCAGTTTATAATGTCCTTTGAGCTTTGCATCACTGGTTTGTAACATATTCCTTCATTCCCTTTTGCTGTGTAGCGTAATCATAGAAATTTCTGTACTGAAGGAGGCTAATTGGCCCATCATGTCTCTGCCAGTGTTAGATCGCCACAGGAGCTGTCTACTCTAATCCCATTTCTCTGCTTTCTCCATGCCATTTAGTATTTTTCTTGAAGTATTTCCCCAATTCCCTCTTAAATGTTGTGATTGACTCAGCTTCACTAGCCATTTTTCACAAAACATTCCACATCCTTATAAAGCTTTGTGTGGAGAACTTGTTTTTAAGCTTCCACTTAATGTTTCTGCTACTAATCCTGATTTTATAAATCATTGTGATAACCACTCCACTTACCGGTATCGATCCGTGCTCGAACATATTGGTACTTCGGATTTGGTACGACTCTTTTCTTCAGAAACTAGGGAGAAAAACATAAAATGACAAAAATAACTACAATAAAACTACAAAAAGATCATACTACATGCCTGGATTTTAGCTACAATGTTAAACCATAAAGGCTGAGCAACATGCATAGATATGGGGGGGGTCGGGAGGGGAGGGGGTAGAGAGGGGGGGGGGGGGGTCGAGAGAAGGGGGGGAGGGGAGGGGAGGGGGGTAGAGGAGTGGGGTGGAGGGGGGTAGAGGAGTGGGGTGGAGGGGGGTAGAGGAGTGGGGTGGACGGGGGTAGAGGAGTGGGGTGGACGGGGGTAGAGGAGTGGGGTGGACGGGGGTAGAGGAGTGGGGTGGACGGGGGTAGAGGAGTGGGGTGGACGGGGGTAGAGGAGTGGGGTGGAGGGGGGTAGAGAGTGGGGTGGAGGGGGGTAGAGAGTGGGGGGGAGGGGGGTAGAGGGGGAGGGGGGTAGAGAGTGGGGGGGAGGGGGGTAGAGGGGGAGGGGGGAGGGGGGTAGAGGGGGAGGGGGGATCTGCTACTGACCACTCCAGTGACACTTCCAGAGCGCATGCGCGGCAGTGTGGTGCCGACAGAATGGGGCTCAGCAGCGACGACCTCCACAGTCAAATAGCCCGCTGCCACTCACCATCCAGCCTTGGCCCAGAGCGTCCCCCCCCTCCCCCTGAATACTGCACTCCAGGGCCAGCCAGCACTAAGGAGGCAGGAGCCCTGGTTAGAGCAGCACTGGGAGTCCCGGGGACCACCAGCCAGTCAAGGCCCCGACATTATAACAACGACTCCCACCCCCCACCCCCCCGCCGCAAACACACGGACTTTACCTGAGGATTCCCGATCGAACTCTTCACCGACATCCTTTTGAAATCCTCGATCGATCAATAAATAAATAAAGTGCCGGCGGACCCTCGCCGGAGAGCAAAATTAACCGTCGCTGGCATCCAAACATCATGCCGATTGGCTCGCGTGTTTGAAACCAGCCAATGGGAGCGCGGTTTATTGCGGGGTGCGGAGGGTGGCCGTTGCCAGGGAGGGTGGCCGGCGGCGGTTGCCGGGGCAACGCCTAGGCCGCCGCCGGGGACACGGGCATCTCGCGCCGTTTGCACGGCTGGGGCTAAGTTAAGGGGAAGCTTGTCTGCCTTTTTTAACTGTTAATCATTTAATTTATTTGAAAGTATTTTTTTTCCCTCTCTGCTTCAGTAGTGGAAGGGGAAAAAAAAAAGAAGTTGGTGCACCGGCGTTTGTTTATGTTTCATTTAAGATGCAGGTTGGGGTCTCACATCACTCACTGGACCGGTGGGCACCGCAGGGACTGGAGTGCATCCTGGACTGATATAATAACATTTTAATTTGACGCTTATTTTTTTTTTGGTTTTCTGCACACTGTAACCCCCCCCCCCCTTCTTATAAAAAGGGGGGGCTAAAAAAAAGGAAAAAGAAAAAAAATCACTCACTGGTTCCTGGCCAATTTTTTTTTTGCTTATTTCTCCTTGGTGGTCGGTTCACCTGAAGTTTTATCATCAACTTTTTCAACAGCTAACAGTTATGAAGCACCAGCGGCAAATGTGAATTCTGTTTAATTTTTTAACGCATTTATACTTCATAACTGACTGTTTCTCCTCCCTTTTAACATTAACAATCTAAAACATTTGGGATTTTCAACAGACCCAACTTCTCTTACGTAGGATTTACAGCACGGAAACAGGCCATTCGGCCCAACTGGTCTATGCCGGTGTGTATGCTCCACATGAGTCTCCTCCCACCCTACTTCATCTAACCCAGCAGCCTATCCTTCTATTCCTTTCCCCCTCATGTACTTATCTAGCTTCCCCTTAAATAGATCTGTGCTATTCGCCTGAACCATTCCATGTGGTAGTGAGTTCCACATTCTCACCACTCTGGGTAAAGATTACTGGGTAATTATCCTTGTGCTGCAAGTGTTGCTGTCAGACATTTTGCTTCCCTCTCAGCCGATGCTGCCCAGGGCTTCCCCCACTCCAATCAAATTAAACATTCACTTCCTCCACCACCGGCGTACCGTGGCTGCAGCGTGTACTATTTACTGGATGCAGTGCAGCAGGTCATCAAGGCTTCTTCGACACCACCTCCCAAACCTGCGACCTCCACCACTTAGAAGGACAAGGGCAGCAGATGCATGGGAACACCATCCCCTCCAAGTCACACACCATTCTGACTTGGAAATATATCGCCGTTCCTTCATTGTCGCTGGGTCAAAATTTTGGAACTCCCTACTTAACAGCACTGTGGGAGAACCTTCACCACACGGACTGCAGCGGTTCAAGGCAGCGGCTCACCACCACCTTCTCAAGGGAAACTAGGGATGGACAATAAATGCCGGCCTCGCCAGCGATGCCCACACGGCCGAGAATGAATTAAAAATAACTTACATGTAAGTGAGAATTCCCAATCTTGTGAGAATTACCACCCACAGTGTACAGCACTGTCAATCATAGCAGGAACACAAGCAGTTATGAGTCAGGAGCAGCACCTGGTGGGGGGGCCTGGACCGTGTTGATTTTGGTCCACGAACACGGACACAGTTGGCACTGATTTGCAAGTGGGATGTCTCCCTCCAGAGAGAATGTGCAGTCCATATCAGGCATTGAGAAACTCTACAGTCACAGATTTCTTGGTCCTTTGGTTTGGAGTCTCTTAAGATGGTGATGGGTTTCTGCACCCAGCTAGCCGATCCTAGACTCATAGAAAGTTACGGCACAGAAGGAGGCTAATCGGCCCATCGTGTCCGTGCCGGCCGAAAAAGAGCTATCCAGCCTAATCCCACGTTCCGTCACTTGGTCCGTAGCCCTGTAGGAGGCTTCGGCACTTCAAATGCGATGAGGGTTTCTGCCTCTACCATCCTTTCAGGCAGTAAGTTCCAGACCCCCACCACCCTTTGGGTGGAAAAAATTCTCCTCAGCTCCCCTCTAATCCTTCTACCAATCACTTTAAATCTATGCCCCCCCCGTCTCTGCTAAGGGAAATAGTTCCTTCCCATTTACTCTAGCTAATTCAATCGCAAAAGTATCCCACTGCATTGTCAAATCAGTGCTGCTGCCCACACCCTCCATCAAAGTGAGGGGGATCTGGCGCCGCACCTAACCCTCCCGGCCAGCAGGGGCAGGCTGTGTGTAGCATTGGGATGGGAAAGGTCAGCGGCGCGACCCGGAAACGGTCGTATCCACAGGTGAGACGGGCAGAGTTGAGCATGAGAGTTCACCTGGGCACAGGTAAGCGGCGTCCGACGGGAGCCCGGGCACCTGGGCACAGGTAAGCGGCGTCCGACGGGAGCCCGGGCACCTGGGCACAGGTAAGCGGCGTCCGACGGGAGCCCGGGCACCTGGGCACAGGTAAGCGGCGTCCGACGGGAGCCCGGGCACCTGGGCACAGGTAAGCGGCGTCCCGACGGGAGCCCGGGCACCTGGGCACAGGTAAGCGGCGTCCGACGGGAGCCCGGGCACCTGGGCACAGGTAAGCGGCGTCCGACGGGAGCCCGGGCACCTGGGCACAGGTAAGCGGCGTCCGACGGGAGCCCGGGCACCTGGGCACAGGTAAGCGGCGTCCCGACGGGAGCCCAGGCACCTGGGCACAGGTAAGCGGCGTCCGACGGGAGCCCGGGCACCTGGGCACAGGTAAGCGGCGTCCCGACGGGAGCCCGGGCACCTGGGCACAGGTAAGCGGCGTCCGACGGGAGCCCGGTCACCTGGGCACCTCCTCACCTGCCCGGGTGCTATCTGTAGCCCACGGACAGGGAGCTGATAGTTACTAAAACAGTACTACACGTTCCCAGCTTCTTAAAATAAAAATGACCTCAATTAGTATATTTTTTGTGCCAATATTTAAATCCATTGCAAAGAAAATAAGTAATGTTAGTCTGTATAAATGTTTGTTAAAACTTATAAAAAGTTTCCCCACAGAGTAACAGGAGGAGATTGTTGTCAGTTTTTTTTAATGAAGTTATTACAGAGTGGGATTTATGTTAAAATTTATTTCTGGCTTTTGTTGTTAAACTGTATTAAAGGCAGACACTGGATCTGTTTAGCAATCCAGACATTAGGTATTTGTTTATAAGTCAAACACAATTTGTAATTTGTTTTCAGAAAGTACTTGTGGTTAATATTAGGCCATTTTGATTCAAATACCCTGTGTTTTATTTTCTCCTCTTTCCCCTATCCCTCCTCTTGTGCTGGAGGTGTGTTCAGTGGGTCGCAGGAATCCTTGAGGATACAAGCCTTGAGGAGCCATCCTACCAGAGCTGTTACGTACAGCTCAATTGAAAACTAGACATGGGCATGGCATATAATAAAAAACAAGGTGGGTTACATGTGATATGAGGATGCATACGTGATCGGTGCGTCCGTGTGCCAGTGCAAACAGATCACCCGTTACGGTTGCCAACTCTGGACGTGTCCCTGGAGGCTTCATCACATGACCTCCAACTGCCCTGCCCAGTCAAGCAGCCATTTCCCCCCATCCTCAATATTTTTCTAACTAGTAAACAAAAGTGCTCAAAGAAAATGAAAATAAAAACACATTTTTTCTTAATGCCACAGTGATTTTTCTCCTGGGTTGCTCGCAGCAGTGTCCGGGAGATTAATCTTTAATTTCCAGAGACTCCCAAGACAATCCTGGACATCTAAGGCAACCCTATCACTCGTGTGTGAATATGAAATGGGAACGCATGTGAATGTGAAACTGGTATGCTGAAGAGTGTGTGTGTGTGTGTGTGTGTGTGTAAACTGACCTTTTACTGTCTGGATTTTATTGTTCAAAACTACAAGACAGTCATTCCCAAGGAGTCACTGGATTACGATCAGGAGCAGGAATCCTAGCTGATTTTCCTCACTCTCTCCATCTCTCTAGTGTAGGGACTCCTTGACCAATTGTAGAGCTGCAAACTGATTGAGGTCAGCAAACTCAGCACAGATTGCGAATCAAACCTAGGAGCTGGCTCAAGTGACCATTGCCCATTTGTGAGCCTGGATCGAGTATGTGGCAAGCTATTGAACTACGGGGAACTTCAGAACTGAGCCTGCTCTTTCTGGTTTTTGTATGAGAGGGAAGAAAGATCAGATTTGGTTGGAGGTTTAGCTTGGCCCCATAGATGTTTGTCCCTTTGGGCAAATTAGCCGTAACATTTGAATAACATTGGTAAAACTATGTTTTCCTCTGGTGGGGAGGAGTTTATAGAGCTTGTGATAGGATTGGACTATCATTCCACAATTATTGATGGTAACTATTTTTTCTCCCACCTGTATATAATTTGTACTTCAGTTCCACTTTACAGGAAGATCTAGGATTGGAGTACGACTTTGTTTAATTTTATTTGAAGAATCCTTACGTTGCTGTTTTTGTTCTCTCTTTTAAGGATGAAAGAGTGGTGGATCCAGGTAGCACTTCTCGCTGCACCGCTCATTGCTGTCTACCTTCACATCCCTCCCCCCAGTCTCTCACCATCTCTCTACTCATGGAGAATGGCTGGGGCCTTCTTTACTTTCAAAGGCCACCGCATATTTTACAGAGGTGAGAGTTTTTGTAAGGTGTGACCATGATCTAATTAAATGGCGGAGCAGGCCTGAGGGGCTGAATGGCCTACTGCTGTCCCTATGACGTGGCTTTAATGAATCTGTAATTGTGCTCGTTTATTTTGGCAAATGTTTATGCTCATTGCTCCGTGTAGGAATGGTTGGCTTGCATATCTAAATACACTTTTTATTTTTGAAAAGCTATGATAACTCTGTTGAAACTGGTACCAGTTAGTTCCCTAAGTTTAAGATACTGTCTCTGAGAATAGGCAGGCTCTTGTGATCAGGAATTAGTTACGATAAAGGCTCTCTTTGGGGACAGTGTGTTTAAAATGAAAGGCAGCAAAGTGTGAGCAGCTCAGCCAGCATGTTAAAAAGTGTACTGTAAATTGTGGCATTTTACCTTAAGAGGAGTCTATGACCATCTGTAGTAATTTGTCCCTGTAATACTGTCCCAAGGAAATGTTTTGGGAGCCATGGGGCAAAACAGCATTGTTACTTATGATATTCAATTTAACCAATCGCGGCAGCCGGTCCTGGCTTCGAGGGGAAAAGAATTCTTAAAGCTGGGCTGTGTCACTAGTTGGGCAGTTACTTTCTCATTCAGTAGGAAAACCTCTGTAGCAAAGCCTATATTGCATACGTTTGCATGAAGAGAGACATCATAAAACTGAAATACATTGCTTGGGGCTCATTGAACTGTCTCAGAAGGCCACAGAAAGTGTTTTCCCTGAAAGAGAAGCAGCAATGGCAGAATGATGCTGTATTGGACTCTAGTGTAAATAAACTCAAATTAGTAATTTTAGCCTGTACAGGCAGGTACTGAGTGAGATATTGCTGCATTTGAATTGAAAATAGAAAATGTGTTTAAAAAGCATTATAACACTGACGAATGTCCGTGTTGTTAAATGGGGCTTTTTGTTTTTCCGCTTTTTGTTTTTCCACTTGTTGCTTCTCATATTCCCAGTTTAGATTTGGGATGAAGGCTCACTGTTGGTGCAGTATGGGAGGGTGCTTTATCCTAGTGATGCTGAGTGTCGCCATTGAGTGCAAACCCTGGGGAAGTGGTTTCACTCTGGTGCTGGTTTTCCTCTCCTGAAAGAACATCAAATTGTGCACGAAAATTGATGTTTGCTTCTTAAAATAAAATGCTTCAGGCATTCAACCCTGACGGCTTGGCCTCAGTAGAGCCTAGTGATGGTGTGTAGCTGCTTTAAGAGCTTGATCCAGAGCAGCTTTTATTATCCATCCTGTGGCTGGGTCCGAATGTGACTCTTTGGGGGAAAAGGGCTGGTCTTTGACAAACATTAAAATAGTAATCGTGCTTGTATTTTATATAGCGACTAATCGCTCTGAAGCATCTCAAAGAGTTTAACACAATTAATCACTTTGAAGTGTGGCTGTTATGTAGCTAAACGAGGCAACCATTTTGTGCACAAACAGCAATGAGATGAATCAATCTGTTGTTTTTGATAGTATTAGTTGAGGGAGGACTGTTGGCCGAGACCCCTGCTCTTCTTTGAATAGCACCATGGGATCTTAAGCATTTACCTCAACCACTGGAACTGGTAGATGTCCCCTTAAGCTGACTTAATGAGACCTGCTTGTGTTTTTATTTCAGATTCCGTGGGTGCTGTTGGCAGCTCTGACATGGTGATTCTTTTGCATGGCTTCCCAACATCGAGCTATGATTGGCACAAGGTTAGGTGCAGAGTAGAGACTAGGAGAATGGCAAGACTTGGTCACATTTTATAAAGTTTTGTTCCCACCCACCATTTTTGCAAAAAAAAAGGTCGGAACAGGCAGGGCAAGAAATGGCACCAACAGAAACTGTCGCATGTTTCTCAGTAACAACGACAAAGGGTGGTAGAAGTTTGGAACTCTCTTCCGCAAACGGCAATTGATACTAGCTCAATTGCTAAATTTAAATCTGCGATAGATAGCTTTTTGGTAACCAAAGGTATTAAGGGATATGGGCCAAAAGCAGGCATATGGAGCTAGATCACAGATCAGCCATGATCTTATCAAATGGCGGAGCAGGCACGAGAGGCTGAATGGCCTACTCCTGTTCCTATGTAACAGGTTGACCTTCTAGTTAATTTTTAATTGTGTTATGGCCTAATGTAGAACCAATTTCCAAATTGGCAGATGTTGCAACATTGCAGCAGTTGAAAGAGGTTTATAACCTCTGGATCTGAGGCGTTCTCCAGCTCAGAGAGCTGCAGTGCGAGAGCTCCTTCCCTGTGCTGGCTCCTGTGTGAAATGTGTTTGGTCTGCCTCAGCCCTCGTGGTTACGCCCCCAGAGCATGGAAACGGCAGTTTTAGTTAGAGAGGCGACAAGGGTGGCTGGTGTGGATAATACCCACACACACACGAACAATGGCGTACAGGTAAAGTCCCTCTGGTCCACCCAGCCTGTCCCACACGATCGTGATACCTTGTGTATCACAGTATATACACTTCCTCACCCCACACCGTTTGATCTCCCGGGAGAGGCGAAAAACCAGATTTAAAAACCCAGACCAATTTGGGGGGAAAAAAAATCCTGGAAATTGCTCTGCGACCCCCCCCCCCCCGCTTTGGCGATCAAAACTAGCTCAGGAGATCACTCTGGCCCTGATAATTCTATGTATTTCATCACCTCCCTTTTGTACGAGGTGATCGCTGCCGCAGCCAGAAACAGGTCCAGCTCTCGCTTGAAGGAATTCAGCGAATCGCAGTTTACCGCACGAGCCGGCAGCCTGTACCGCAGGTCAGCTATTCTCCGGGAAAAGAGCCACCTCCCAACATCTAACCTCGATCTGGGCCTTATGTCCAACTTAAAATTGTGATCCCCTCACCCCGGGGTGGGGGGTGAGGTGGTCGATGCTGACGACACTATTTCGCCGAAGAGCAGGGGAGTTTACTGCGGTTTTCAAGGGTGGGCACCTGTGTTGTGAATGAAGTATCGCACTCTTTATCTGAACTCTGCTATTCCAATTGCTACGGTGGCAGCAGGCGCCTAGTTGGTCAGAGCACCTCTCCACTAGGGAGGGGCGAAATTGGCCAGGATTGTTACTCCTAATTGCTACTGGAGACCTGTTTACCATAATATATCCCCAATCCTACAAGGCTATTAAAAAGCAAACTACAGTGAGTAGTCGAAGGAATCTCTTCATCTGAACGTGTTCCCTTTTAAAAACTGGAACTCGTCGCTAGACAAGCTGAGCGTATCTTGGAAAGATGGAGAGCACTAAAAAAGGAGCTTGTAATGTGTTTTTTTAAATTTTAGATCTGGGAAAGCTTGATGCTGAGGTTTAATCGAGTTATCGCACTAGATTTTCTTGGCTTTGGATTCAGCGATAAACCCGTGAGTACCTGGACACTGGGTCACAACGTGTAGCATCAAACATTCGGTTCCTTTGCTGAAGGGTTAACCCTTTGAGCACTGGATATAGTTCACAGGTCTGTAGATACGCTCAGTGGTCGTTACAGGGCCTTTTTTTTGTTTGCAGTAAACCGATAGGGGTCGAGTTTCTGCAAGTTATATCAGGGCGATCCAGACGGAATCGGCCGAACCAGCGCGAAAGATCGCGGAGTTTTAAAACGAAAGTGAGTTGTGCCCAAAACCACTTGCGCTCGTGTTTTCCGCTGGTTTGGGATGCGATCCGCCCGGATCAGGCCTCTGCCCCACAAAACTGGCCCCCGCCCCCAGGTCGACATTGCGAGATTGCACTGGTTCGGGAAGCCTCTTCAAATTGCGCTCTTTTTCTTCGGTGCGCAGTCACTGGTCGGCACGTTTTAAATGCTTCTTTCATATCAAAAAATATTTAATTTACCAAGAAACTGACTAGTGTACACCAATGAAACTGTTAAATGGTTCGGTATAGTTTTAAAAAGTTATTTTCAGTGATTTTAAATCAGGTTACTCACAGGTGGAGGACTGGACACTGATTAAAAATGCTTATTTTTTGCTGATAAACCCATTTTCAGCTGAATTAATAAACCTGCACCAGGTTACCGCCCTTAAATACATGAAGGAATGCTTTTTAATGGAGAGAAAAAGAAACGATTACGTTCTATTACGCTGCCCGATTGCACTGGCTCATGGAAGATTTTACGTTTGTGGTTATGCAAATGTCCTGGCCAACATTTATCCCTCAACCAGTATCATTAAAACAGATTATCTGGTCATTATTTCATTGCTGTGTGCAAACTGGCCGCCACGTTTCTGTACATTACGACGGTGACTACCCTTCAAAAGTGCTTCATTGGCTGTGAAGTCAAGGGTCGTGAAAGGCGCTATATAAATGCAAATTTCTTTCTGTCTTTCGTCAAAAAACAGGTTAATTGATCTCGTTGCTATTTACTGGCACAGAATGGATGCATCGTTGGCCGACATAAAAAGTCACTTCACTTTTAAAAAAAAAAGTAATTAATGGAGAGATCCCCTTTAAAATGTATGGACGTAAAAAAGTGCTTGTATAATTGCAAATATTGTGATGAGACGCATCTATTTTGGCAGGTGGTGGGGGGCATTCTGTGATCAGAGGGTTAACTGACCCCTGGGATACGTTTGTTCACCACTAGAGGCTGCACAGATACTCCATCTTTGAGCAGGCGGACATTGTCCAGGGGCTAATGGCGGAACTGGGCCTAGCTCGGCAGAAGATCAACATCCTGGCCCATGATTACGGAGACACCGTCGCACTGGAGCTGCTGTACAGGTTATCAGTTTAAAATGGAGCAGCGCTTGGGGGTTGGGTAGGTCGCTAACTGAGCAAGCGTCGTGCGTTTTCTTAAATGTTTTTTGCAGAGCTCCTGGTGAGGTTCAGTTTCACTGGCACCAGCAAACCCCCCCCCCCGGCCCCCACCAAGTGTTTTATTGGCCATTCTCTGCACGCGGGCTATTCAGTTGTGAAAGGAACCACACTGAGCACAATCTCAATCTGTCCTCAGCTGGTGTCCAGCAAGTCTTTGGATTGCGATCAGGAGTGGAGACCTTGGTTGATTTCCACCGTCCCCTGGGGTACTGTTAACTCACTGCGGCACCTACAACGCTGCCTCGGCTGAGATCAGCTAACTCGGCACAGACCCTGGATCAAACCGGAGATCTGGATAGCTCCAGTACCAGCACCAGGCAAAAATTGAAGGGGCTGCTGAGTGGAGCTCTGCACCAAACCTGCCTGTGCAGACGGACGGAGGTTCACTCTTGCTGGGCGAGAACGACGACTGAACCGCCCATGCGATCGCGGTCTGCTGGCGGTACCGGCATCGGTCTCAGACCGGCGTCTGCGGTAGAACCGATGTCTAACGTGACTGCAATGTAATCCCACTGTTGGAAGTTTCCAGTTCAAATGATCAAGCATTATCTCTCTGTGTGTTAGGTCTGAACATGGTAACCCTGGGAACCTGATGATTAATAGCCTGTGTTTGTCAAATGGAGGTATTCAACTGTTTGGTTATCTCATTAAAACGATTCTAACTCATATATATATATATATATATATATATATATATATATATAATATATATTTTTTTAAAAATCACTCCCAATTTCTCTGGCTGGCAGCTTACCTCATTTTCTTTGTAATCATTTCAGGAATTTTTCCAGAGACTAATCATCCAAGGTTTCTGCAGAAGGTCTGTATATTATCCATTTCTTTTTTTTAAAAAAATGGAATGAATTCATTGCATTAAAAATGTTGGGGTCCATGGGGTGGAAAGCAGGAGCTGAATATAGCATAGATGCAATTTAAGGGGAAGCTAGATAAGTACATGATGGAGAAAGGAATAGAAGGATAGGGTGAGATGGAGTAAATAGAGTGGGAGGAGGCTCGTGTGGAGTGCAGCGTTGGGCTGAATGGCCTAATTCTGTGCTGTAAATTCTATGTAATGTGGTGATGCCTCAAGGCTGAGAGGCCTTAAAGCACCTGCTTGCTGTCAGCAGTGCAAAAACTCGGCGTACGTAAAAACACAGCATGGAACGGGCGAGGTTGCAGGATGAGAGAGAGCGCAGCCAACGTTGAGATATTTGGCAATGGTGGCTGCGTGCTCAGGGCGGGTGGAAGTGTGCTGCAGCAGGTATGTGTGTCCCCTTTCCTGATCCTGGGCTGTGAAGAGGCGTGTGTTGGGTTAGTGTTGTTCAATATGGAGCAAATCGAGATTAGCTGAACTATAACTAGAGGGGGATAGTGATTTAACCTACGTTTTTTGTTGTTCCATCTGTGTTTTCCATTGGGACCAGCAGAGTTTAACTGATGAGATATAAGTCACAGTTTTCCTTCCAATTCTCTTTCCCCCTCCTCTCCCAGGGGTGCCCACTCTTGCTGGGGTACAGTTCCACGGGCATGGGCAGCTGCCCAGTTCCTCACCCAACTGCCTGTACTTTATGTTAGTCCTGTCAGCGAGTCTTGGCAGGCTGTTTAACCATGTTCGAGGCGGGAGGGATGGGCGTTTCAGCATTACAGTTTACAGACCACTTGATCCTGATCTTGTCTGTACCTCTGTACCCTGTCTGATCAGCGATTAGCGATCAGATCCAGGAGTCTTGGCTTTTTTCCCTGTCCCCAACAGGGGATAGTTGCAGCATCTTACTGCTAACAGCACCTGAGATCAGCTAACTCAGCGCAGACTGTACCTGGAATCTTGCTGCTGACAACACCTGACATTAGTTAACTGGAGGATTGTACCTGGCAACTTGTTACTCTGTGTGGCTTAATACCACAGAGGGGGGTGCATTTACTGATTTCACCATCAGAGGGATGCCATGCGACTACTTCTGGTACCCTGTTTTGTTTAAAGCTTCGCTTCCAGCTCCCACACCATGCTAACAGGGAGAGCTCTCTGCCCCTTTTGATTCTCTGACAGTGTCCCTCTTTTTAAACATTTTCAATACAGTTATTTTTTAAAAGAGTTTATTAGATATTTATTGTCAAGAAAGTAAAATGCAAATATTGGTTCAAGACATTCAGGACTTAAAGGCTTCCTCTTGAGGTGGCTTTCTCTGAAATTTTAAATCATTAGTATTATGAGTGCATAAATTTTAATACCTTATCCTCATTTTATGGGCTTTATATTATCTTTGAGATACCGTAGACCTGTGTTGTCAGGAATGTGTAGTAAAGAGTTAACATGGACAGTAAAAATTCAATTCCTATCTCTCCAACAAGCAAGTTTATCGCAAAGTATCCAATACAATTTGGAACTGGGAGTGAAAAGTTGCTGCAGTACTTTGCTCACTGTCGATTGATGGTCATAATTTTTGGATATATAAGGGCTGGTGACTGAGTTGGGACAGAGACAGGGCCACCTGGTGACCAGAGCCTGCAGGTGCATTGTGACAGTTGACATAGCAAAATTGAATGGGAAATGTAGACAGCAATTTACAGTGATAAATACTAACACAAAAGTGTAACAGAAAATTATGACAACAGGAAGTGAGGTTTATGGACAGGAAGTGCACACTCTACACAAGATTTCTAATTATATATATAAACGTTTCTTTGTAACATCCAGTGAAATATGAGGGCAGTTGTAGATGTACACAGGCACAAAAACCTGTGTGTGCCTTTTTAAGATTAAGATATGAGCAATACATTTCTAAATTAAACTCATAATTCTTCTCTTTTCTTCACAACAGCTGCTGAAAGACAGTGGATGCCTTTCACCAATCTTCACCAGACTTGTGAACTACTACCTCTTCTCAAAAGGGTGAGCTATGTGCATCTGGTGTGGCCTGGGTTAAAGCCAGCGGGGGAACAGAAATAAACTAACCCTCTCTGAGCAAGAACTGGGCGCCTGTTCCATTCTCCCCGCCCACACATACTGTTCAACAGTTTGATTTCCCTGCACAAAGAAGGCAGTACTGATTTGAACCTTCTGAATTGCTTTACGTGTGAGAGATAAATTGATTACGATACGTTCCACAAGTATGTGAGTGTGTTTTCTTCAATTCACTAATCTTAGTGGAAAAAAGTTGAGAGTATAAATCAAGTTTCCCAGTTTAAACCCACTGACCTATTTTGTTAATATTAGTGAGCAAAGGAAGATATATGGCAAGCACATTGTCAGCTTGGTAGCACCGTCATCTCTTGCCGGAAAGGTATTAAGTCCCACTCCAGGCTATCAACCCGTAATCTAGGCTGACAGTCCAGTACTGAGGGAGTGCAGCATTGCCAGAGGTCCTCTCCTTTGAATCAGATGTTAAACTGAGGCCAGGTCCACATCTCCTGGTCACAGCACTATTCAAAGAACATTAACCAGCATATCAAAGACCCTCAGACAGTACCGCTAAGAAATAGATTAGCTGGCATTTATTGCCCATCCCTATTGATACAACTGAGGGGCTCGCTAGGCCATTTCAGAGGGCAGTTCAGAGTCAACCACATTGGTGGGACTGGAGTCACATAGGCCAGACTGGGTAAGGACAGCATTAAAGGACATTACTCAACCAGTTGGGTTTTTACCACATCTTTCATGGTCACTTTTACTGATCTCACTTTTTAAAAAAAAATCAAAAATGTAACTGGCCTGTGATTAAACCTCCTGAAGGGATATTTATTGTGGACTTTTCCAGAATCAGTGCGGTGTTTGGACCCCACACTCAGCCGACGAATGCAGAATATTGGGACATGTGGACCGCTATCCGGGTCAATGATGGGAACCTGGTGATGGACAGGTAAGTGAAGCACCTGGAGCCTTTCAACTTGCATGTTCTGTTCACAGCTCGCAGCGAGGCATCAGGCTGCAGCCTTCGGTCGTGTTTAGCTGTAGGCAAGTCAGGCGTTGTTTCATGGCAGCAAACTGGCATCTTCACCGTCTCTCAAAATCACAGCACCGGGAAACTGATTGCACTACATGTGGTAAACGTAAAAGTTCGTGGGAATGTTGTGTGACGCCATGTTAGTTGCCCTAGTTGCTTCATCTGGTGTTAATTGTGCAAACGTTCCAGAATTTATGCGTGAGGGGAATAATCTGCGCCTGACTGTCTCCTAACATTTTCAACCTATGCAGGAGACCTGGACTGTGAGCCTTGGTCCTTTCCCCAGGTTTCTCCATATGTTCGGAGACAAGATGAGTTAAATCGAGAAAGTAGTGATTAGATGACACCGAGGTTACACCTTAAAAGTTTGAAGATGGTTCAAAAGAAAGGATGAAGGAACGACAGGGGGAGATAAGGAGTGTCACAGCTTCCAGGTTACGGGAAAGGAGGAGTTAGAATAGGCAATAATGTGTTAAGTTTTTATTTAAACATAGTCAGGATGGGGTGAGAAGCAGTTTATCAGATGGTGTTTTCGCAGATTAGTAACAATGAGAGAGGAAAGCTCCAATGATGATTATCAATAGTAGTATTGATGATAGATAGAGAGAGAGAAGTGGGAGGCTTCAAGTGAGGGAGAGATCACCTGTCAAACAACAAGCTTTTTCTCCTGTCCTGTCCAGGAGTGCGAGAGAGGTATTGCAAGCTGCTCCCCAGATACAGGAAGAGGAGTGTCATGTATCTTAACTCCCTCAGTAGACTACTGTATGTGCCTTTCAAATGGATACTGTCTTTTCTAAATGCCCCACCTCCTCTATGCTTACGTATCCCATCCTTCCTGCTTCTTCTCAGAGAGAATAACGGCAGCTGCTAAAGCGAGGAAAAGAATCTTATAAATGGCCAGTGCAACAAGGCCTCGGTCCAGTGGAAGCAGCAAAAGCTCACTCAATTGAGCTGAAATCCTGATGGGTTGAAAACGTCAGGCTAATTAAAGCCTCAGTGCAGTACGTCTCCCGATAATTGGCTAAATCAGAACTTTCAATTCAGCGGATTCGGTGCTGTGTTAAACCTGTAACTAAACATGCAGTGTGGTGGTTACACTTGCTAAAGAGCAGTTTACACTCTGCCATTTGGTCTTAATTTTACTGGCAATCTAAGCGTGTTGCTCCAGTGTTTTCACATCTGTTTTTAACTTGGCATGCCGTATAATTGCTGAGACCATACACTGGGTCACAGAATTAAAGTTTTCTTATCCCTTACCATGCCAGAAGGGTTTTTTTCTTGTTGTTGTTTTCCTCGCAGAGTTGTGTTTATGTGGAAAAGAGTCCCAGTTACAGTGGGTAATGCTGTGTGGGTTAATACCTCTGGACCAACAGCTGGCCGAGTATCTGATTAGGAACTGGACTGAGGGTTATTAGGTTAAATACAGATAATCCAGTGCTGTGTGCAAACATGATTTGTCCCTGAGCTGCTGGGACCTTGTAACTGTTGTGCCAAGGAAGGCGTTGGGTCAGGACTGTAAAATATTGACTTAACTCTGAGTGGGGAGACGGGGGGTATTGCAAAACCTTTCATCAGGGGAGGAGTGGGGTTGGTAGAGTCCATGATCGAGCAGATTGTACACTGCCTGTGGAAGGCTGGGTCAAATGGCTTTTTTTTTCCTGTGCTTTTTAACATTTTTATTGTAGTCCACTCTTTTTATTTCAGATAATCTCAATTTATATTTTAGCACCAAGTTCCCACTTTGTTGTATTATTTATTTACATTGCTTAGTTCAAATTATTGAATAATTCAATTTTTTTTTTGGAAAAGAAATGACCAGGAATAGACTGTACCGGATGTGATAGGCTCACTAATGTACCTGACTGAAGTCATAAAAGAGATCACATAGTACGAGAACAGACTCTGAGATTCAGGGTGAATTGTCACCTTTAAAAGGGAGCTGGATCGATATCTGTTAAAAAGGGAGATTGAGACCTAGAGAGATATTAACGGGACTGCTTGGTCATTTTTTCCACAGGGAAGTAGGGTAAGAAGGTTAGCGTTCCTTAACGTAGGCGATAAACTAGTAGTTCAAGGAAGAATTCTGATGGAATGATTATGGACTTTTTGAATGGAGTAGGTGTGATGGGCCAAATGGCCTTTTCTCACCCCAGACTTTCTTACGTGGTGGGAGCTGAGGAAAAAAGAGGAAGTTAGAGAATCCCACAGTCACCTGGCCCACTGCTACAGACTGTTTCGAATGGACGCACCGTCAAGGAATCCTCTGCCTGCCTCCTCCCGCTGCATCCAGTCCTGGAAAATGGAAAAATGTCATTGAAGTGCGGATATTGGTGGAAAGAATCTGTCTTGGTCAAGAGGGGAGAATAAATGACATTTTGGGTTAGGCACTTTCTGCTGATTGTGCCTGATCTTTTAATGATGAAACATAAGGTGCCTCTTTACAGTGTGGGTGGGTGTAGGGGTACCAGACAGCTCTGGTAAAATATGAGAACATAGAGTGAGGAAGGAGAAAAGGTCAACAGGGGCAGATGGAAGGAGAAAGAAGCAGGGAAGAATTGAAGACCGGGAGAGGAACAGTAATATCCTGTAGTTAGTCACAAAGCAACTCCCCCTTCCCACCAAGTAAAATATTGAAGATGGTGTGCCTGTTTATACTGTCAGTCAACTTAATAAAAATATATTTCATTGTAACATTTTCCCATTGTCCCAACTCTTAAAACTGCCAGTACAACATTCTAAAGTTTAATTATTTTTTCAGTATTTTGCAGTTCATCAATCAAAGATGGAAATACAGAGATCGATGGGTGGGAGCCCTGAGTTCTACCTCTGTTCCACGTGAGTATGTTGAATGATCAATTATATTAACAGAAAGTAAGAATCTATTCTAATATACGCACGAGAGTGGTTTACAGATAAGTATATAATTGATCTGTCAAACTGCCTCTTCCTGTTAGCAGTATATTCCTTGTGTTGTAAGATTATAAACCTGTGGGGTTAGTGCACTGTGTGGTACTGAAACACACAGACCACGGCCGGTCTGTGCTGATTTAGTTAATCTCAGCTTCAGCAGTGGTAAAGATGCTACTAAAGGCCTCTGCACCCTGGTTTAGGGAATGATGAGCAAATCATCCAGGGTTCCTGCACCAGGTTGGTCTTCAGTGACCCCTGCTGGCTCGAGTTATAGTTGCTGGGTCTCAGATTTAAGGATTGTCTCTTTGCCCAACTGTGGAAATGGTTTATTCCTTATCAGAGTATCAGTGCATGTTGTTGAGCTACTTTTATTCCAACGATTTACAGCATTTTGTTAGCTTCAATTAATTGGACCTTGAGCCAAAGAAATGCTGAAGCCCTGCCTGAACATAACCAGAGGCTTCCACTCCAGTGTAATATGAACACACTCTGCTCCTTGTAAGAACTGAGCGTGTTATTAATAAACACTGTTCCACACAGCTGGTGACTGAATGAAAATAAGCCTAACATCAAACTTTTGTTGCAGTGCATTTAATCTATGGACCGCTGGATTCTGTGAACCCTCATCCTGAGTTTCTGAATCTTTATCAGTAAGTTGTGATGGTTTTATTTTCATTTTATTTGCCCACCTTTGACAACTGTTATTTGAATGATTGGAGCACACTGGAATTGTCTTCACCCTCTGGCTTAGGATCTTTGCTGTATATTGTGGATTTCGATCAGTTATGAAATTGGGCAGGCATATAGCAAATTAAATTTAGCAATGATACGTGAACAATTGCAGGGAGGACAAAGAAATGTGGTGCATGTAATGTATAATCCGGGGACTTCGAAAGATACGTGGGAGAACTCAATGATGGGGACATCATGGGAAAATGGGCTGAATGGCCTATCTCATCTGTACTTACCTTTTTTAGTAATAGTAGACATGTCACTTTCTATGTCCAAACAAGTGTTCAGAGAACCTAATAGAATGCTAGGATATATAACTAGAACAGTGAAACAGGAGTGTGATGGACTGCAGTGGTTCAAGAAGGCAGCTCACCACCACCTTCTCAAGGGCAGTTAGGGATGGGCAATAAATGCTGGCCTTGCCAGCAATGCCCACATTCCATGAACGAATTAAAAAAAAACTCCACTTGCCTGGATGAGTGCAGCTCCAACAACACTCAAGAAGCTCGACACCATCCAGGACAAAACAGCCCGCTTGATTGGCACCCCATCCACCACCCTAAACATTCACTCCCTTCACCATCGGCGCACTGTGGCTGCAGTGTGTACCATCCACAGGATGCACTGCAGCAACTCGCCAAGGCTTCTTCGACAGCACCTCCCAAACCCACGACCTCTACCACCTAGAGGGACAAGAGCAGCAGGCACATGGGAACAACACCACCTGCACGTTCCCCTCCAAGTCACACACTATCCCGACTTGGAAATATATCGCTGTTCCTTCATCGTCGCTGGGTCAAAATCCTGGAATTCCCTTCCTAACAGCACTGTGGGAGAACCTTCACCACACGGACTGCAGCGGTTCAAGAAGGCGGCTCACCACCACTTTCTCAAGGGCAATTAGGGATGGGCAATAAATGCCGGCCTCGCCAGCGACGCCCACATCCCATGAACGAATAAAAAAAAAATAAGTTTATAGAAGTTTCACTAAATCTTTATAAGTGTGCTGGTCTGACCACACTTTGAATAGTGTGTTCGTTTTTACTTAGCATGTGATAAAAAAGATAAACTTGCATTATGTTGGCTGTAGAAAAGAGCAACGAGCCCAATCCCGTCTATAAAGGAGATGAACTGTGAAGAAAGACTTGACAAGAAGAGGTGGCTAAGGAGGCTTCACTGAAGTACATAAAATATTAAATTGTGTCGATAAGGTGAAGCCAGATTATTACTTTAAAGTACATCAAGAAAATAGGAGCCGAGGACATTGAATCTCAGGATGTTGCAGCACAGGAGGAGGGCATTCTGCCCAAGAAATCTCTGCCAGAGTCGACTAGTCAAATCCCACTCTCCCCATACCCTTTTTTTATGCAACTAATTCCCTTTTAGAAGTAGCCTTGAAAGGTTGCAAAGTTCATAAATGGAAATGTGAAAAGTAAATTTAGTATAGATACGATGAAAAAAACTTTTTTTAAAACTCTAAATGTTTTGAATTGTCTACCAAGACAATAACATGGGGAATTATTAAAATACAACAGATCCACAATGGGAGACTGATTGTACCAGAGGGATGAACTATAATTGGGTGAATGGTCTTTTCTCACCCCTGACTTTTCTTGTGTTCCTAATAGTCTGTCAGTATGCATCGATGGGACTGTGTGTGATGAGCGGTTCATCTCAGATGCATATCATTGACATTTGGTTTAATTTTAATGTGGTACCAGTTACAGGTCCTGAATTGGGTGATGATCAAAGGCAGTAAGTTGAAGCACCTTGATAAGAATTTCTATACATCACTTTGAGATGAGAATGAAGCAAGAAACAAATTAATTATATTGAAGCCTGCAAGTTTGTTCTTTTCTGTTACAACAAGAATTTTTTTCCCCAGTGTATAACAGCATTCCATTCCCCTTTTCTCACCATTGTAAATGTTAATAGTTTAAATGTCTGTGTATGAGGACCTAACCAGTGGAAATGTCTTATTCACTGTGTTGGTGGAGTCATTCAATGGTATCACACTTGGCTCAGTGTTAGCACTCTTGCCTCTGAGTCAGAAGGTTGTGGGGTTAAGTGCCACTCTGGAGACTTGACATAATCTAAGCTGATGTACTCCCAGTGCAGTACTGAAGGAATGCTATACTGTCGGAGGTGCCCACTTTCGGATGAGACTTTAAACCGAGGCTCCGTCTGCCCTCTCGGGTGAACATAAAAGATTCCATGACACTATTCAAAGAAGAGCAGGGACGTTCTCCACGGTGTCCTGGCCAGTATTTATCCCTCAACCAACATCACTAAAACAGATTATCTGGTCAATAACCTTATTGCCCAACCTTATTGCTGTCTTTCCCTACGTTAGTGTATAATTGGCTGTAAAGCACTTTGGGACATCACAAAAGCTGCTATATAAATGCAATTCATACAACAGCTTTCATGAATTTTTTTTTCTTTAATAGCTAATCATTTTGGATCAGAATCTAGGGACAGGAATGGCAGTCCCGCTGAATTGATGTTTGAGGCTGTCACTGATGTTAATTGAGGGTGTGCAGGGGCATCAACCTACCTTGAAGTGGCGGGTTCCTGTGACAGCGCAGTGCTAGTACATTGTGTGTTTCTCAACATTAAGTATGTCGCAGTGAAAGTACTTCCTCAGATAACAACCATTCTCCTTCGAGTACGGAGAACATGTCCCCTCACACAGTGAAAGCCTCAGCTGATTGGACAAGCAGACATTGGTCATGCTCACAAGTCTAATTTGCTCGTTTGGGGTCAAAAGGTCTACTGAAAACAACAAAAAAAACCTCACTGTTACTATGGTAATAGTAAAATCTGCTTGGTGAAAGGTACAAGGTTACTCTGCCGTTGTTGGTTGAAAGAGCAGTCAGGAGATCTGTTGGGTAGGTCGATGTAGAAAGCCTTTCCACATTAGATGATTGTTTTCTTTCAGGAGGTTGGTACCGAAGTCAACAGTCGCGGTTCTCGATGATCACGTCAGCCATTACCCGCAGCTTGAGGACCCTTTGGGCTTCGAACAAGCCTACACTAACTTTATCAACTCCTTCTGAACATGGAGCTGATGCACCGTCAGTTACAGCACTGGACCGTGACCACTCTGGACAAGTAAAAGTTCATCGATTGCTTTTGCATTATGGGAATTCTGGTACCAAACGATATTTAGTCTAGGCTAAAAGGAAAAAAAAAAATCACAAAATCTTGGGAGATGCACAGCAAATCAATCAGCATACGAAAGGGAAAGATGGGTCAATGCTTTGGGTGGCACCTTCATCAGAGGTCAAGGGTCACCACACCCAAGGTGTTAACCTTCATAAGCTGGTTGACCTGCTGTGAATTTCCAGCTGTGCTATTTAGTCTTTCTGTTGTATGAGTGTGAATGTTTCACTGCCTAAATTGAGTGATAAATCATTGTGGGGGTAACTGTGTGTAATGTCCATCAGTTGCACTCATGACCAAGTGTAAATAGCTCCTTTTACAATTAATTCATGGGGCAAACCTTGTTGTGACTGAGGAGTAGAACATTTCCAATATCAAGATTATAAATTTTTCTTAGTCAAATGTTTGGGGGAGGCACACAATGAAACCCCACTCATTTGGTGAGTGAGTCAGTTTTTTTTTAGAACTAACTGCCTCTCTGCAATCTGTTTCTGCATCCTGTAATAAAGGCTGAGGGGTGATCAGATAGAGGTCTTAAAAATTATCAAGAGGTTTGATAGGGTAGACGTAGGGAAGATGTTTCCACTTGTGGGGAGAAGTCCAACACTTGAGGCTATAAATATAAGACAGTCACTAATAAATTCAATAAAGAATTCAGGAGAAACTTCTTTACCCATAGACTGGTTTGAATGTGAAACTTGCTACCACAAGGAGTAGTTGAGGCAAATAGCATAGATGCATTTAAGAGGAAGCTAGATAAACACGAGGGAGAAAGTAATAGAAGGATATACTCAGAGTTAGATGAAGTAGGGTTGGGAGGAGGACCAGTTGGGCTAAATGGCCTGTTTCTGTGCTGTAAATTCTATGTAAAGTAACTTTGATGTTTTGACCGATGTTCAGCACGATGAGGCTGGTTACCTAGTAACACCTACCTCTGCAGGCCTGGCAAGGTCAAATTTTATGAAACTGTGCTTCCAGCACAAAGCTTTGTGGGACAGGAATGCATACTGGGAATTTGGGTGCAGAGGTCAGTACATCCTGCATCATTGTCCAGTCATTCATTTCATGCAATCTTGTTGAGTGAAGCTCTGTGCCAAGAGAACCAATTTGTGAAATCTTCCCCCAAGTTTTACATGCTTTCCAACAGTTATAATTTGTTCCTTTAGTTCATAGTTGAAGTAATAAAGGAGAATCAGTGAGTTATAAATCTTATATTCTATATGGAACCCACCATAATTCAGACTCTTCGCTTTGCAGTTTAAAAACTCAGATTTGAATTCACTTTTCTGGGCAGTGAATGTAAAAAAAAAGTTTGTGCACTCTTGTTACTGAGTTACAAATATCTACACTGGTGCCCACAACAATTAAGTTTTCCGTGTACAAGAAAAAATTCCTATTGACTAATTGTGACCAAAGTCTAACTCTTACTTGTACATTGTAGTTTGGTACACACTGGCTTAAGATCATTCCTTGTCTTGCTTATTGTCTTCATAATTGCAAATCAAGTAACAATAATTGGGATAAAAAGATTGGAATTCTCAAAATGCAGAGCCGATTAGTCAGTCTCTAAACTAGAAAGATAGATTAATGTTTCAGCTGCAGAACCTTCAGCATGATGAAAGAATCCCACCTAAAATGTTAATCTTTCAGATGTCAACCAAGCTGCGTGTCCATGTCTAATCCTAACAGTAATAGTTGAGATAGTTGTACATTTAGAAAATACACAGTGGGGATGAATCAGCAACAGTTAATGGCACCAGCTCTTATTATTATTTGATGTAAGAGTCTCTTAAAATATTTCTATAGCAATCATTTAAGTGACAGTACCATTTAAATAAGACCTGCTGCATACTGTCAGCTAAACCCATAGAACCTCTAATGCCAAAGTCCACGACTTGCATACTGCTTCCATATCTGGGACACCTAGCACTTGTCACATTCCTGAAAAAAGCTCACCTAAAGCACTCTTTAGCCTCCAACCTCTTATCAAAATCACTGTCATTACATCTCTGAACTCTCCTGTCTTCTTCCTTCTAAGCTCTAAATATACCATCTATACGCGCTTCCTTGCCGAGTTGAAATTGACACAAAGTCTCCTCACTCATTTTGAGGAACTCAAAACTGAGAATTCCTTAACTCCATCAATCTCCCTTCCTCCGAGAGTCTCTTAAAACATAAGCTTTGTGTCACCTAAACTAAATGATCTCTTTTCTACTATTTTCAGCTTGGGTAAGTGTTCTGCACAATAGATCTTGGCCCTTTACTGAGGTTTAAGGAGGGGAAATAAAGCATCCATTTGATCAAAAAACTCTAGTATGCAAAGATCTATTAAGCCGTACTGCTAATTTATATAAGAATTAGGATGATTCAGCTCTTGCCCTACAATGGTGAAAGATTTTGCAGTTCTGCACATTGCTGGTTAATTTTACAAGTCAACAGGTTGCTGTACTGCACTGACACTTCACATGCACCACATTCTGTTAAGGTGATGTGTAGATGGTTACTGGACATTGCAAAAGCACAAATGATGGTGTTCCTACTAGGCACAGGTCCATTGCAAGAGTATTCAAGTCGAACAAAAAAAAGTTTCCAATGAGTATTATAATTAAACTGGTTTTGCAGAAATTTTGTACACTTCATACAAATAAGCAAATGCAAAGATCATAGTTCATCTTTATTTTATGTAAATAAAGGTAGTTTCACAAAAAATGCATGTTTTCTTTTTAATTACATGGACAGTTTTATCCTCTGTCTCATGGCTTAACACTTGACACACAAACTGTAAACATGAGTTAGTCTCACAAAATGTAGGAATGTTCAGTCTTTAATCTGAGCATTAACTGTCAATGAAGCAACATCGCACTGGTGGTAATCCAGACAGACCAAGAAAAACACTGTACGTTTCAAGTTACTGGCTTCTTACCCTTTATTGCAATAAGTAAAAATATGCAAGTGATAGAAACATACGAATCCCACGACTTGGAAAAGAAAGGTCAACATTGTAAATGTACGGTTCAGGGAAAACACCTTCAGATCTTTAAATCCAGATACTTATAAACTGAGTGACAAAAATTGGAAGGGCCCAAAAAAAGTCTTCATCTTGACGCATTGCTCTTCAGGGTTGGTTCAGCCATTGGGAATTTTGCATTTGTATTTTGCTCTGCCAACTGGGGCTGATCAAGCATTGCCAACAGCTCAGCACGACAGCCCCCGACTGTTGTGAAGCGAACCCTCTTGTGCAATGTCATACAAAAGAAGAAATCCTAAAGTTGGACACCAGTTTACAAATAAATGGGTCTTTTTAAATTTCTTACCGAAATCTGTCCCTGTTAGTGGGCAAGTAGTTTAAAATGTACGTAACTTCTTGACGGGAAAACCGAAGTGAGTTACACCAATGCGAGTTTAACCAACGGAAACCAGGATGACATCAACGGCTGTCTCTGCCTCACTTCGGACAGTCACTTGCATTGTCACACCGTCTGCCATTGCTAGTCTGGCACGTACAAGAACGTCATAGCCGCCTCTGAAAACACCTGAAATAAGACGGACACAAAGAAATGATTGGTTTTCCAAATTTTTTTTTTTTAAAACCAGTCAAATTAACGAGAGAGACAATGCAAGGGTAAAGTGGTCAAGGCCTGTGGGTGGCCTATTCCAGTTTCGATAGAAGGAGAACTAGAAAAAAAAACACACTCCAAAGAACCAGAAAGATATGGCAGCATCCTGTGAATAAGGTGCACAAAAAACACCAATTCTGTAAACAGAAAAATAAATCCTTTCCCCACACCTACATGAAAACTCTGGTCCTTGCTTTGGCAGACCATTTTCTGCATAATTAGCCTGCAATATGAGCACAGACATCAATGAGGTAGGTCAGGCAGTCTCCTTCTCCTGCAGATGCTAGGGGCCATGCCATTCATTTTAAGTACCAGCTGATATGTATAATCTCCATTTCCCACTGCAGGACCATTATGATTGCAGGTTAAATCAGTGGAAATCAGGTAAGAAAGTTTCTGTGGTTTCCCTTTGGGGATACATTAACAAAAAGAAAAAGCAGGAAGCAGTTGCAAATATGCACGGCTCATTTTTCTCCTATCTGGAGGGTGGAAGGGACTCGGCCTTCATGGATAGTGGATATTCAACAGATCTTGGGTGTATAGTATAGCAAAAACCAATGCACGGGAACAAAGACAAAAACAATACAAATAAATTCAATTTAATCTTTCCTAAGCTGCAAAGTTGATTATGTCAAAGAGGAGGAGATTGGTGTCAGCAGACTCACTAAAATTCTAACACATAATCACCAAGGCAGCTAATTGGAATGTGGATAATGGGTTTTCTGCTGTACAACGGCTTTAGGAAAATAGCTCTTTGCCATGTACAGTCTGTGACTTATGAAATAAGAGTAGATTTAGGAATATACTGTTCACCAATGAACTTTTTAAATCGGGAAACCTTGGACAGCACACTATCCAGGCTGGAAAGAGTGAAGCAAAAGAGGAGATAAATCATGTGATGCCAAGGTTGGGTATTAAAATATTGTAGGAGGAAAGAGAGATTGAGAGGTAAGGAATTCCAGTTTGTGCTTTAAATTTTAGTTGTTCCACTCTCTTCTGCCTCAGCCCATTTTCTGCTAAAACCCTCATCTGTGTTTTGTCACCTCCAGAATCGATTATTCCAATGCTCTCCTGGTCGGCCACCATCCTCTACCTTCCATAAACTTCACCTCAACCAAAACTGTGCTGCCAGTATCCTAATCCGCACCAAGTTCCACTCACCCATCACCCTTGTTCTTGCTGACTTACGTTGGCTCCTGCTCCTCCAACGCCTCAAATTTAAAATTCCCATTAGTTTGATTAAATCCCTTCTTGGCCTCACCCGTCCCTATCTCTGTAATCTCCTTGAGCCCTACACACTTGAGAGATCTGTGTTCCTCCAACTCTGGTCTCTCCCTTCACCCTACATTTGCGGTTTTGTCTTTAGCTGTCTTGGCCCTAAGCTCTGGAATTTCCTCCCTAAACCTCTCCTTCCTTTAAGGCTCTGCTTAAAACCCCCCTCTGACCAAGCTTTCAGTCAACCCCCCTAATATCGCCTCCTTTGGGTTGGTGTGCATTTTTGACTGATTATGCTTTTGCGAAGTGCCTTAGGATGTTTTCTACATCAAAAGCACTATATGAATGCAAAATATTGTTTAAATTTAGTTACCCAGCCAAATAGAAAGATAGTTTGCAGCTGGAATGCAGTTTTACTCTAGTTACATTGCCAAGGGCAATGTTTTATAACACAGTCTCTCAGACTATCCAATTACTACAACAGTTATTATGTAATATGTGCTCAACTCTCCCTATAGGTATTGAAGGAACTTACCTGCTAGGTAGAGCGTGTGGGCGTTTTTATTCTCTGGTACCTTGTCCGATCTCTCGCACGGCTGCATACCAAGGAAACTAATTATATTATTCACAGCCTCTGCAGCAAAAGGAAACAAGTGGATAAGTAGTTATATAGCAGCAATGTTCCGAACTGAGGCATTGGGAAAAAGCTAAATCAAACCCAATGGCGCCAGCAATGCCCCCCACGCTCATCAGATGAGACATTAAACTGGAACTTGTTGGATGAGATGTTAAACTGAGGCCCCATCTGTCCTCTCAGGTCAATCCTACACTTCATCAGTACTTCATTCACATTTATTTTTTGCTTTCTTTCTATCCTTAATGTTAAATCGACTGGGTGCCATCTGAACTTTATCAATGTTGTGCTAGGATTTAAAAGTTATATAGGTGAATTTAAAGTTTAAATTTAACAGAGCACATTATTGATGTGACTATTTTGTTCTGCCCGTTAGCCTAGTTTCCCTAATGCACTAATGTCACTTTGTGACTGTTCAGGCAATGAGTTGGCTCTTGGGTTCCTTGCCCTTCTTCCTCTTAAGACACTGTGGGGAAGAATTTCTGTGGGGTGATCCCAATCACCCACCGTAACTTTGGTGGAAGATCGCATTTATCCAGGGATGCTCCCACAAATCTCCCGCAGAAATTGCAGGCATTTGTTGTATAGAATATTGACCAACTCTTACACCAGGCTTATCCATGTCCTTTGACTTGATTTCCTACCTAACCACGACACCCATTTTAACTTGTTTCTCACACAGGATTCCATGTATAACCGTAAGTTCCTATTTTCTCCTAAACACTGAAGATGCTATGCTGGAAACAAACCGTATTAAGCAGATTAATCTGATGCTCCATGGATTTCGGGGAGGGTGGGGGATACAACTTTCTGTGGGGTGCAGCGTTTTGTTCCCCAAAAAGCAACATTAACAGTAGCACAGTCAATATCTAAAAACATCTAAATTTAGGAATGTGAAAGGTTATTCAATCCATCCATCAACTAGATCCTCTTGGAACCAAAGCAACAATGAATCATCTCAATTTGTATCCAACTACTCAGCTAAACCAGAAACCTGTTCAATTCTCTCACAAAGAGTTCAACAATTAGACCAAAAACAGGATACTTAATTGCAGCACAGATGTAGAGTTAAATTCACCATCACTAGATATTAAATAGAATGGCAGACGCTTCCCACCCCCCACACGATGGCTGGATCATTGATTTAAGGCACTGCCCCGTGTGGAGCAGCACCATATACACAAGTCCCAGGTTTAATCCTCAGTCTATGTTAAGTTAGCTGACCTTAGCTAGGGTGGCAATTGGGCTTAAGCACCCCTGGGCTCGGAAAAGGGGGAAGAAATAAATCAGCGAGGCCTCCTGCCCAACTACCCCTCGTGTGGGGGTAGGATTGGCCTCAGCTGCAGTGAGCTCTTGGTCGGATAGCCTGCGGAAATTACTACCGAGGCTCACACACGAGCGAGGTACCAGAGCGCAACTGGTACGTGTGGGGCAGTATCTTAGTGTGGGACAAATCAACACCTCCAGGTGAGCAGAGAAATCGGCAAGGAGGTTTTAAAAAAAAAACACAACAGTAAGGATCAACTTCCAATGCACACACGTACCGTCCAACGTCTTCACAGAAGAGAGCGCAAATGTCTCCTCTTTCTGAAACTCATCTCCTACTTCATCCCAAGCAGCCGTAAAGTTAGGCTTCAGGACCTTCTGTATGTGATCAGAAACAGTCACCTCCAGGTCTTCTAACTATAGACAGAGAAGGAAAATAAATAAATTAGTCTCATGATAGTCTACTGCTCAACCGATCTCAATAATAGCTTCTATTTTGAATTCACTCGGGCTATTAAAGCCTCAATTCACTTCACAACCTACTGTACATCACAACTTGCTTTTATATAGCACCTTTAACTTAGCAACAGGTCCTGATGCACTTCACGGGGTGGGGTGGGCATTGGGACCTGTTGCTAAGTTAAAGGTGCTATATAAACAAGTATGAGTTGGGGGGGGGGGGGACGGGGAGGGGGAGAAGAGAAGAAGAGTTGCGGGGAGATGAGTGAAGCTGTGGCAGGAAAGTTAGGTTTCTTATTTGTCTTTTGAAGGTGGGCACAGATGTGGCAAGACAGATGAGTTTGGCAAGGAAATTCCAGAGCTCTGGGCATGACGATTAAAGAGTCTGTGGAGTTCTGAATGAGTGCAATTGGGGCGACCAGTGAGGAAGATATTGGAGACGATGACTCTGGAGAGGATAAAGAAGTGGATGAGGGTTTCAGTGATAAAGGTAAGGTAAGGATGGAGGCGACTGATGTCATGGGCATAGGTGAAGGGTAGCACTGATGAATTAGGTGTAGGATTTGAAGCTAAACTCAGATTTCACTGTGAAACAGGACACTGAAGTTGGGTTCCGCCTGAACAAGCAGATGGGAAGAGGGCTGAATCGTGGTCCAAGGTGCAGAGTGTGTCTGGCAGGAACCGAACAAGCTGGCTTTGGTCTTGCCAATGTTGAGCTGGAGAAAGTTCTGGCTCATCCACAATTTAATGTCAAAAAGGAAAGCAGCAGTTTTGGATGGTGGCAGACAGGTAAAGATGGGTGTAATCAGTATACACGTATAAGCTGACCTGACACTTACAATAATGTTGTCAAAAGGTGCCACATAGATTACTAAAAGAAGGGGGCCAAGGGTGGAACCTTGGACATGCTGGAGGTTAAAACATTATAAGAGATTCTAAGGACTGGCTATATTGGGACAGACAGCAATGAAAGTATTAGAGGGGATGGTGCTGCAGAGGAGAGGTGGTGGAGGGTGGAATGGATGATCATGTTGGAGGTTGTGAAGAGGATATGGAGGGATAACTTGCATCAGTGTCCATCATGGAGGGTATTGTTAGTGATTTTAAACCAGAATGATCTGTGTATTGGGTGAGGTAGAAACCAGATTTGAAGGAGTCTAACGGGAAATGGTGAGAAAAAGCTGCCAGCATGTGGATGGCGATAATGCATTCAAGAATCTTCAATTGGAAGGGGTGGTTAGAGCTGGACAGATAGTCAGTACAGATAGAGAGGTTGAGAGTGAGCTTTTTAAGAAGGGGAATGATGATAACGGCTTTGAAATGTGGGGGGGGGGGGGCGGGGGAGAAAGGGGAAAGAGAGAAAATAGTGCCTAAGGAAAGAGAATATTTGGTGATGACAGCAAGCATTCTGACGAAGAGAGGTAGTTGAGTATTTTCTTGTGAGCCTTCTTACAATTGGATTTGGCTGAAATTAAAACCTTTAACACTATAGCCCTTGAACTTTAAGTCATTATTGTGTGCTAAGCATCGCCAGAGGAAACTGTAATGAGAAATGCACAATCACTGCACTGTGCACTTGATCCACACTGGAATTATGTCTCAAATTCACATCAACTTGAAGAGTAAAGCTCCCCCAATAGATTAGATGTTGAAGGCAGTAAGTGGCTGAACCAAACAGTCCCAGTTTTGATTCCTGATTTGTCCTGAGTTGGCTGATCTCAGCTGAGACAACAGTTTGGGATACTACAATTGGGCTCCTCAATCCTGGGATAAGAGTCAAAAAATTAGCAAGGGTTCCCGTTCCTGATTGCTGCCCAGTTGCCTCTCCTGGAAAGTGTCAGTATGTGAACGTTGGGTGAGATTTGGATCAGGCTTAGCTGTCGTGCTCCCCGGGATCAAATAGGCTACAAATACCCACTCTCTAGGGCCACGTATATAGGGTGGCCATTTACCCGAGGCACCAGAAGCCAACTGGTAGCTCACATTCTTCTGCTCTGGCATGTCCTTCTGTAATCTCCTCCATTCTACCTCACAGTTTGCCATGCTCCCTAAGGGGGATTATATTTCTGTGTGTTAAAAAAAAAAATCCCTTCCAGTCCTAAAACATATCAATAACCGTGAACCATAGCTACTTACCACGTACTCATCATCATAGCCCTCAGCTTCTGGCAGTCCAGTGTTGGGATCACAGTCTTTCACTACAAATTTCATTGTACAACTAAACGTGCAGGAAACTAAGGAATAACCACAAACACATAAGACTTCAGAAGAGAGACTGTAGCAGATTGATTGGCACAAATACCTAACTGGGTTAGCTTTCAATGTCAGGACCTGGGTCTGAATCCAACTGAGATTGGAGGGGTGAAAGTCTCTTCGCTAAGTTGGCTGTTGAGAGTTTGAAGGAAAAACGATTTGAGGCAGCTTTAACTTGGTGGGCAGCAAGTGAGGGCACAGCATAAAACTGCCGGTGACCTGGCACTAATTGACAATCTCATTAAGCGGCCATAGAAATGACTGTGGTGGCATTGACAGGTGTAGGATTATGGTGCATTGTCAGCAAAGTGTGGAGGGAGCCTTCCCCCTGCACCTATCCAATCCTGTACTAGAAGGCCTGTGAGTGCTTATGCTGACCGAGTGCCGAAAAGTAAAGGTTCTTCTCTTCCCCACCCCCCCCCCCCACCATAAAACAATCCGGATATGTAAGATTTATCTTCATTTATCCAATCCCAGACCTATATTTTTCACAGGCAATGTTTACCTGCTGTGGGATCGTCCTCGGGCAGCAGCACCAGCGTATAACAGGAGCCGGGCTGGTTGAAGTGAAGGGCTGGCGCTGCCACACAACAAACCACATCATAGGCGTCTGAAGGCTCCATCTGTACGGTGACCTTCTGCAGTAACTGGTCATTCAGAGTGTTGGTGCAGTCAAACTGAATGAAAGCAATGTGGGACAATGGTTATCTTCATCTCTTTCTGTCCACCCAATCAATAGGCCTTGCCTCTAGTTGATCACTACACGTTAAATAAAAACACCACCTCCTAAATCCTCGCCCAGTCGCCACTAGTTTCAGGATTCTTACAGTAATCGGTGACATTCTGAAACTAATGGCTGTGATCAGTCACCAACCATAAGTGGGACATTCTATTACAAAGGTGTTCCATCCACGGACATAACTCATCCCAACTGCAACCAATAGATCTGAACACAACAAGCCCTTGGGCTCAAATCCACATGTTGGGAAGACAGTACTGTGGGTACTAAACAACCAGGTTATCCTTAAAGGGGAAGGGAAGCCTAACAAGAATACTTTCTGCTCAACGTACATCCTCCTGTGTTTGAAAAAGGTTAAAGAAATATATACCTTAATAACAAGATATTAAATTAATGGCTCAGAGACCTCCATTTTAATGCTGTTTCCCAGCTTATCTGCACCAGTGACATCATTATGGGAAGAGGCCAGAATCACTTCAATAGGGGCCTGCACTTCAGATTGGCCTGGGAGTCTATCGGGAGCCACTGGGCCCTGGAAATACATTCTACTGGCTGGGAACTTCCCGGACTTTCCACTTTTAAACATAAATAATCTAGGATGGTCATCTTCTGGAAAATTGGCATTAAAATATATATTTTTTAAGCTAAGATAATAAGTTTTCCAGTCTGCGAATTTCAGTCCTAAATTGCAAGTTTCCTTCCCTAATCCAATAGTCTATGTAAATAAGCCATCTTTCAGTTTAATCGTCTGCACTTTTCACTGGACGTTAATTTGTAAACTCTGAAGTATTACAATAATAGACAAAATAATCCCTGATTGGTATAATTCAAATATGTTAGAATTTAAGGGAGGTTATGGTAAAATATTACCAAATATGCAATACTTTCAATTCTTTCACTAAGTGAATCCAAATGGAAGTCACTGGAAAGAAGAAACCATGTTTGAGGATTTCTCACCCTCTAAGGATTAAATAGATGTTTAAATATAAAGCCACTGAAATAAAAGACTGTGTGTCCTGAGAAGCAATACCCATCGTTTAAAGTTAGTTTCCTTTCCTCCATATCATGTGCCATTCCCAAACACCAAGTGGGCAAGAAGTAATCACAAGGGGTGTTACAGCAACTAGTTGGGACTTGGCTGATTTTCCCTGCCTATCAGGCTGTGTCTTGCTCCAACTCTTGGCCTCTGGTTAGGTTTGGCAGCCCCCATGTGGGGAAGCACGAACATTACACAGTCTACGGCATAGAAACAGACCATTCGGCTCAACCGGTCTATACCTACATTTATGCTCCCACCTCTCTTCATCTAACCCTATCAACATAACCTTCCATGAGCTAATGTTCTATCACTCCACAACAACAGTGGCAAGCAATGTACTTATTCCATTTTTACAAGAATAACTTGCATTTATAAAGCACCTTTAGTGTAAAAGAAATGTTCCACGAGGCACTTCAAATGATACAGTTACACTGGATATAATGCTACAAGTGCCAAATCTAATTTTCAGGAATGGCATTTTTATTTTATCTTTTGCACAGAAAAAAGCACCATTTAAAAAATACTTGGATCTATCTTTTTTGGCCCAAAATGGATGACACCTCACACTTACCTATGTTGAAATGGATCTGCCATAGTTTTGCCCACTCACTTAATCAATGTCTCTTTATAATTTTATGCTCCCATCTACACTGCTTACCATGCCACCAATCTTTGTGTCATCGGCAAACTTGGATATATGACTCTCTATTGTGTTATTTACGTCACTAATAACTAGAGTGAATAGTTGAGGCCCCAGCACAGATACTTGTGGGACACCACTAGTCACTTCCTTCCAATTCGAGTACATACCAATTATCCCTACTCTCTGTCTTCTATGGCCTAACCAACCTCCTAACCAGGTCAATAATTCGCCTTCAATTCAATGAGCTTAATATAGAATTTAAAAGCTAAAGACAGTAATTACCTGAAACACCATATGTTTTTTGAATGTGTGCTTGATGCAACGAACCACATATTCAGTCTCTGCTTCTGTGAGCTGTACTGGTGCCGAGGACTTGAAGAGTGGCCCGAGGTGCTTGAATTCTGGAATGGCTGCCAGTTGTTCTGTGTATAAATATTTCCAACAGAAAAGTAACAAGAGTGCTGAAAGAACACCCAGTATATTTCACCCCACACTACAAGATACTCATCACCAGGTACACGATAGCCAGCTCCCATCTTACCCACCAGTTTCATTTCATTTAGATCACCCCTTATTATCCACAGCCCCATTCTCAACATCAATGGAAGGGATTCTAACAAATAAAAACCTTAATACAGAGAAGAATCAGGCTGCAAATTCATGACCATCGACCCCCATACAGCAGCACTGTTACAGTGGGAACGTATTAACCAGAAGCTAGGGACTTCCTAAGAACAGGATCACCCCTGAAGAATGGACAGTGTCTAAATACAAGAAAAAAAGAATGGAATAAAGCTATAGAACATCTTGTAGTCAAAGATTAAACTTTTTTTTACCTTGGAATATGTCTTGGCGCAATGGTGCAATCTTCTCTGGCTGTTTACTGGTAACAGGTGCAATTTCTGCAGGGATAACACAGGCAAAGGCAGATTTATTCTATTTTGCACTGCAGAAACAATCCAAGAATGCAGAACTATAATCACAACTATTACTAGGCTACCCCATTACCTTACAACACCAGCCTGTCAACCATGCTGCCCATTTTTTTTTCAAATGAGTCTAAAACAGACACATGATATGGTAATCAATCAAATTTAAAATAATTGCTTAAAATTACATTCTGAAAACAATGTTCCAAAACAGCCTGGCACCTTAGTGCTCACAGTAACCACTTGATAGGGTGAATGAGCACCTGGGCTGTGAGACATTTGAATCTTCCAGCTGAATGAATTGGGGGGGGGGAAAAGAGAGGAGGATATGGTTCACGATTTGCCAGTTAGTAAAATTCACCCTTTTACCACAATAGTAAACAGCAGGTCACTCTGCTCAACATCCTACCAGCTTTCTGCTCAACAGTAACAGCAGTGGCCAGGGGCACGGACTTCATGTCGAAGGGTTTATCCGAAGGTTCCAGGGTATACTGATGTAAAGCTCGTTCCAGTCCTGGAATGGAGACGGACAAACCTGCAAAAAATAATGCAAAAATATAATCACTCCCCTTTAATATTTAATTGTCAATATGCCAGATACATTTAAAATGATACCCTGAAATATGACTTATTAATTTTAGCTCATGTTCAGTTGAGCGACATTGGAAACATAATAAATATTTATGTGATACTTAACACTGCACTATTTCTCAGTAGAACTGCCAAATCTATCAACTATCCCCCAACAGAGAAAAAAATAAATATATAATATAGTTGTTCTCCCATGGGGAGTAAAGAGCAAGTATAGTGTTCAGGTGAAACAGCGTTAGAAGGCTAGGGATAATTGGACCACAGCGTGCAGCACTGTTGCCAACTCTGGTTTCATCACGACCTCCTTCCTCCTCTCTCTCCCCCCCCCCCCCCATCACCAGTCACCCGACACAACCATCCTCACGGTGCACCGCCTTCCCGCACCAAATCGGAAAGTGAACAGACTGACTACCAGTCAAGAATCATCCAAACAGCCTTTTTCCCCCATCTCTAATATTTTTATAACTAATCAACAAAAGTATTTAAAGAAAATGTAATAAAACATCATTTTTTTAATACATTCCTATGATTTCTCTCCTGGGTTGCTCGCACCAGTGTCCCGGAGATCAATGTTTAATTGCTGGAGAGTTGGCAACTCAAGCGTGCAGGCATAATTCAATCTCTATTTTCGTCATATATTCTGTCCTTATATTAATATTTTCATTATAAATTCCTATATTTATAAATGGGAATTACCTATGTAAACCTGTGATGCTGTGATTAGCCCCTCCAGCTAGTGACAGGGCTGAAGTCCTGAAAGTCTATCTCATCAATAGGAGGGTGGGGTTTGGGGGGCTCTGAACATCTATCCCTGCGGTGGGCCTGAAACTACGTTTATCAGCCACTGCAACACTTCATTCAGTGGTCGAAAGTTAGCTAATGTTGAAGGAAGTGAGAATGGTCTCACACCACTCCACCCCGCCCGAAAACATCCAGAATTCAGGCAGTGTACATTCTTTCAGAATAATTACCCACTCACCATTAAAAATATAGGTCGCATTGAGAACTTTCTGCCGTTGCTGTAATACATTCACGTAGAAAGTTGCACGATCACGGACTTCGTCGTCACAGTCCATCATACACCTGTGAGGTGGAAGGTTTCAGATTCACATTCTACTTTTGCAAATTAATGACCCAAAATGATGGGAGATTTAACAAGCAACTCATGCTCATTGAGCTTGACTGGGCTGAGGTCCTGGAAGTGAAAGGGCAGAGTGCTAACCAGCTATTTAGAATATAAAAACAGGGAGGTATTGCTGCAGTTATATAAGGTATTGGTGAGACCGCACCTGGAATACTGCATACAGTTTTGGTCTCCATACTTAAGAAAAGACATACTTGCTCTCGAGGCAGTACAAAGAAGGTTCACTCGGTTAATCCTGGAGATGAGGGGGCGGACATACGAGGAGAGGTTGAGTAGATTGGGACTCTACTCATTGGAGTTCAGAAGAATGAGAGGCGATCTTATTGAAACATATAAGATTGTGAAGGAGCTTGATCGGGTGGATGTGGTAAGGATGTTCCCAAGGATGGGTGAAACTAGAACTAGGGGGCATAATCTTAGAATAAGGGGCTGCTCTTTGAAAACTGAGATGAGGAGAAACTTCTTCACTCAGAGGGTAGTAGGTCTGTGGAATTTGCTGCCCCATGAAGCTGTGGAAGCTACATCATTAAATAAATTTAAAACAGAAATAGACAGTTTCCTAGAAGTAAAGGGAATTAGGGGTTACGGGGAGCGGGCAGGAAATTGGACATGAATTTAGATTTGAGGTTAGGATCAGATCAGCCATGACCTTATTGAATGGCGGAGCAGGCTCGAGGGGCCGATTGGCTTACTCCTGCTCCTATTTCTTATGTTCTTATGTACACCACCCAGTCTCATTTGTGAAATTCTTTACAACATGCAACTGGACAATAACAGAGCAAAAAAATGTAGCAGATCTGAATCTGACAATCATTCGGAGTAATCAATCAAAGCATGCAATACTGCTTAAAACTCTACAATCTCAAAACTACTCAATAGTAGGAATGTACAGTATATCATAGCCTAAAACCTGCTCTCCCTCCTCGCCACAAAAAAAAAATACACTTGTGTGGAATTATTCCGAAAAAAGTCATTTTTAACATCTGGAAAAGTAAATTGTGATTCCCTACCCCTTCCCAATGAAATAGGGATTTCAGTGACCATTTATTTTAATCATTTTTAAAAAAAAATAGCCCATTTATTTTCTCTGGTCTCCCTGACCCAAACACCTTTTGCTGCTTGAGGAGGCAGTTGAATGGCTATCCTGGAGCAATTCTTTCCCCTGATTCTCCAGTATGGGTAGCCTTCTAAGCACATGAGAAATGGCCATTTGAGCCACTGAAGTCCATCTGTCTAGTACCCTAGCTGTCCCATTTCAGCATCTGCTCCTTGCTTGGTATATCAAGAAACAACAGGTTGAGTGGTAAAGATGAATAAAGTTAAATAAAACCATCACTCCATGCCACTACTCATCGGTTCTCCAACACTCTGGGCATCGAGATAACTCTAGGGCTTTAAATATCAACATCAGCACTTTCTAAACTCTGCTAATCAGACATTCTTTTAAACAAGGGAAAGCCAACACCAGGTGGATGGTGTCATTCTCACCTCTGTAAAAGAACCAAGACACTTGGAAGCAGCTCCTCATTCTGGGCTCCAAACTTAGCTAATGCACTGACAGCAGCTGTAGGCAGAAAATGCAATAGCAAACTGCTTAAAAGATCACGCACAACAATAAATAGCAAAAACACTACATATTGAAATACACTAAGGATGATTTGACATGGTTTTTGTAAAGTAAATTTACTTTAAAGTTTGGAGTCTAAGTTGTATCTTCTTCATTTGTAAACAATTTTACAACACCAAGTTATAGTCCAACAATTTTATTTTTAATCCCACAAGCTTTCGGGGGCTTTCCCCTTCCTCAGGCGGCGTTTCCACACCGCCTGAGGAAGGGGAAAGCCCCCGAAAGCTTGTGGGATTAAAAATAAAATTGTTGGACTATAACTTGGTGTTGTAAAATTGTTTACAATTGTCAACCCCAGTCCATCACCGGCATCTCCACATCATATCTTCTTCATGACTGCATCCTCTAAATACTGAGGTGTGATTTAAATGGCAGATTTTACTGTAACTATGTGCTGCTGTACGTCCAAGCCCTTTAGTTTCTCCCACAAACCCCTTTGAAGTAACATTTGCCAATTTGTTGGGAGTGGTGGCTTTCCACCCCCCCCCCCCACCACCGACGCACCATTCCCCAACCAGCAGTTCGGCAAGGAAACCTGTACCCTGGATTATATTCAGGATTCATAATGAAGCTTGAGACATTGGAAGGTTTTGCTTGGAATTGGCCACCTGCTTCATCAAGGTGAATGAGTTGGACAACGTTTGTGATATGGCTAGCTGCACAGTTAGTGCAGGAAGTGGAGCTGGAAGAATAGAAAGAAAATAGGATTAAAGGGCCAGAAAGGTTTTACTCATCCTCTCCATTCCATTGGTTTTTATTATCTGCACTTGGCTCTCTTGAGCAAGGGATGGACAGAAGAGTTGCTCTCTAATTCCCATCCTTCTTTCTGAAGCACCGCTAACGTTTAGGTAGGACAGTTAAATTTGGAAACTCATAACATGGGAATTATAGTTGGGAGAGGAGACAATAATCTAAAATATGGTCTGCTTACCATAAAAAACACAAGAGAGAAGGGAAAAGGAATGCACCACAAACTCTAACAGCCGAAAACTGAACAGGCAATTTAAAATATTACATTGTACTAGATCTCACATACCAGCTCTCACTGCCTCGTTCTCCAACACCACTCTGTTGAATATAAACCGAATGTACTTGGAAGGAACTGGGGTCTTGGGCGCTTCCCTGCCCAGCAGGTGGAGTATACGAGTGGCCAGAACAGTATGCTCACAGTCTTCGATAAATTCACACAAATGGGCCAGGCCAGTTTCTTTACTCTCTGGATTCTCCTCGATTATATTGATTATGCAGTCGACGATGGCTCGTTTGTACTCAAATCCACCCTAGACACAAATATACAATGAAATGGGCAAAACCTTTAATCATATAACTGAAAGCAGCCGACAGAAAAAAGTCTGCATGCTTAACAGTGCATTTCATCTTTTAGCAGAATCAAATTTAATTATTCCTAGTCCAACTGCAGTACGGATATTCTGAAGGCACCATTCATAATTGTGTGTAACCCCAAATTGTGCACGAGTACAATGCCAGGATTAAAGCTCACCTCATCCCTCAGCATGTTGGAGAGGAAGTTCATCATAACACTGTGCTTGCGAGGATATTTCTGGCAAAGCGCACTGATTGCCTCCACCACAACCACCTAAACAGCATTGGATAAACACAGCTGCAATCAATACTCTGTGACAAATATTCCACTTACTCTCTCCATCTCACAAACATTTCTCTATTCATTACCCTGACCTTGACGTTTATCTAATCTAGTTGTAACTGACTCTCGAGGAGCTTAACGACAAATGTAAATCATGATGCAGATAATAGCTCTAGCAAGAGGATACTTTTCTTTTTTGTTTCTGTCCAGTATCAGACTATCTTAAAACATTCACATTTCAAAATATGAGAGTCAAATGTGAACGACGGGTAGGCAGCCGCTGTGCCACATCGATGACAGGTAGGCTGCCGCTGTGCCCGTTTTCTACTGAAGAAAGCATGCCCATAATGAAATTTTAAAAAATCCTGGAAATATTAAGCAGGCCCTTCAGCATTTTTTTCCCAAAAAGAAAATATAGTATATTTCTATAAAGAGAAAGTATGTGCTAATATTTTTGATGTAGACCAACTGTGCTGAAAAGCCTATACCCAAAATAACAACCCATCTTTTCTGTTTTCAGGTGCTGACAGACCTGCTGTGTAATTCAGGATTTTGTGTTTTTATGTCTGTTTCTAGCATTTCCACAATTGAGACTCCAAGATCACTATGCCTTTTTTTGGTTGCCTGTGGAGATCTGAACCGTCTCATCTCTTGAATACTTAAGTAAAATAATGAAATTACAACAATATTCTTGAAAAAGAGCTCTATATGAAGCAGTACAAGATTTCCCAGGAGCTTTTCTGTTTTTATTTTAAAGCACATTACATCCTCCAGTGAGTATTTTGGAAAATATCTGTTCCTGAAGCGATGCTGTGGGATACTAGCATATCGACCCGCTCATCTGAAATTGGTTGCTCTACTTTAGTGGTGTTGTTAACCCGGTTAAACAAACAGGTTAGCACTTCTGCTAAGGTAATAAAGGGAGGAACATTTGACTAAGTATTGGTACGCCAGCATCCCACAGTATAATTTCAAGGACAAAGATTTTCTCCATTTCACTTGAAAATGTAATATTCTTTAAAATGAAACTGAAGAATTCCTGGGGAATTTAAAAACCGAATAAAATCTGAGTGTGAAGAGCCCTGTTCATTGGACCCACTGCTGGACAGGAATTTCCTGAGAGTTTGACCTTAAATTCGTCGGATATTTCAGACACGAAGGTTGAAATCTGCTTCATGAGCCGATCAACGCTACTCTCACTGCCTGTTTTCAGCAGCGTAGTGATGGCTAGTGTGGCGATGCTGCGGTTCGAGTCTGTGATCAGGTTCTCTAGGTCCAGGTTACAGGCAGTCACGGCAGACGGGTGCTTCATTGCAACCTTCCAGGAAACAAAACCAAAGATCCCAGGGCTTAAGAGATGGTTTCTAAACATTTCTGAAGTTTCCACAAAGAAGAGCAAGGCCATTATTTAAAAACAAAAACAAGAATCTATTTTACTAAAATTACAACATAGCTAGCTGTATGTATTTTTCAAACTAAACACTTTCTCCCTTGCTTCCATGCCATACCTCATGACTTCCTGGCCATTTTCCAATTCTGCTCTGCAATGGGCCACTGGTAGGTATGCAAGCCTTTGGATGATCTTCCCTACAGGGACACTCCTAGCTTTAATGTGTTGCTACTCCAGGGCTCAGATCAGGAACTCAGTGCACAGAGGATCATGTTTCTCGCCATTGTTTCACTCAATCCATTTCTTAGCTATCCGATTCCACTGAACCCAGTATTTCACAAGAGTAACTAGGGGCTCCATGGGGTCAAGGTGGCTTCAAGTTGACACATCTGGCCAAGTTGATACATCTGGCAATGGAAGTTCAGAACCAAGTCAACCACTGGCGACATCTTCAGTAACTCAGTACCTAACCAGATAGGTCTGCAATACTCCAGGCCATTGTGGATAAGTGATCAGCCAGTCTAGCTCACTGACGAAACCTCGTGTGGTAGGCCTGTCACAGGAGGCTGCGATGCTTTCCGGTCGGCTCCAAATAACCCTACGGGCCAATGCCATAATGGGTAGCATGATCCTAGCTGGTCAAACAGCAGGAAGCTTACTAATGCTCTGTATTGGTAAGCTGTCCAGTTTTAGCTGATTAAACTGTAGCAATACCTCTCGGCGTACACTCTGGGATCCCCAAGTCTCAGCTCTTCCAACCTGCAGCTGAGCTCTCGGGACTTATGAAGTGGGGTGCGTCCCTTATGGGGAGAGAGAGTACATTCCGTTCAGGCAAAGACAAACTCTACTATGTGGATTTCTCAGTGGCTTGGTTTGGAGGCTCAAATATGGCGACGGGTTTTCTGGGCACGTCAGATAACTGGCTGGTCAAAAAAAAAAATTATAAGAAAAATATTTAATCTAAAAATGACAGTTGTACCAACAAAGCCAAACAGTTTATACAAAGATTGGTTCAGCAATCTAATACATTTTTAAAATTCACAAACATTATCTATATTTTGAAAAAACATGACTGTAAACTTACTTTGTTGAGGGTTCTAACAGCAGCAAATCGCAGTGCTGGTTTGGAAGAACTACAGAAAAGTTGGAGCACTGTTTAAATGTAAAATTAAAAAGTTAATTCAACTTTACAAAATAGTAAGAAAGAATAGGCCAAAATTCATATACCAACACAGATTATCAATTTAAAACTAAGCAAGCATACAAGCAAAGGCCATTTGGCCTAACAAGCCTGCTTCTTCTAAAGGATAAGGAGGCAGAGGCTCTCGTAATAATTATTTAATTTCTCGAGGAAGGCAATTCATCACAGGAAAAATTTCCAAAACCAGATAACTCTGAAATTCCTCCAACTCCAAACGCAACTGACCAAACATGCTATATCATTAGTCTAACATTACTCAACCTAGAACCACAGTGTTCAACAGATGACATTCCAATAGTCACAAGACTAGGTCCAGAGAGCTCCGGAGCTTTTACCCCTAATGTTATCCTCACCTCAACCGAAGGCTGGGGTACAGTTGTGTGAGTACTGACAGCCCTCTAGAACCTCAGCCATTCTTCACATGAATTTCAAGTGAACACTGGCACACTATTCAATCATGGAGGGATATCAAAGACATAGAGATGATGTTTCCACTTGCGGGTGAGACCAGCACTAGGGGCCATAAATATAAGACAATTCCAATAAAAGCAATAGGGAATTTAGGAGAAACTTCTTTACCCTAAGAGTGGTTAGAATGTGGAACTCACTACTACAAGGAGTAGTTGCGGCGAATAGCGTAGATGCATTTAAGGGGAAGCTGGATAAACACATGAGAAAGAAAGGAATAGAAGGATATGCTGATAGGGTTAGATGAAGTAAGGTGGGAGGAGGCTCATATGGAGCATGGACCTGTTGGGCCGAATGGCCTGTTTCTGTGCTGTACATTCTATGTAATCAAAGCTAGGTCAGATCCCGTTTTCACTCTAGGCTTGCAGTCTTGCAAAAGGGCCACTGGATAATAATCAGAAATGGAAAGTATGACTGATTCCTTCCTTTCCTATCATAAAGACACTGATGTCACTGATACATTTAAAAAAAAATTTGTTCATGTGATGTGGGCGTCGCTGGCAAGGCCAGCATTTATTGCCCATTCCTAACTGCCCTTGAGAAGGTGGTGGTGAGCCGTCTTCTTGAACCGCTGCAGTCTGTGTGGTGAAGGTTCTCCCATAGTGGTGTTAGGTAGGGAGTTCCAGGATTTTGACCCAGCGATGATGAAGGAACGGCGATATATTTCTAAGTCGAGATGGTGTGTGACTTGGAGGAGAACGTGCAGGTGGTGTTGTTCCCATGTGCCTGCTGCCCTTGTCCTTCTAGGTGGTAGAGGTCGTGGGTTTGGGAGGTGCAGCAGTGCATCCTGTAGACGGTACACACTGCAGCCATGGTGCGCTGGTGGTGAAGGGAGTGAATGTTTAGGGTGGTGGATGGGGTGCCAATCATGCGGGCTGCTTTGTCCTGGATGGTGTCGAGCTTCTTGAGTGTTGTTGGAGCTGTACTCATCCAGGCAAGTGGAGAGTATTCAATCACACTCCTGATTTGTGCCTTGTAGATGATGGAGTCAGGAGGTGAGTCACTTGCCGCAGAATACCCAGCCTCTGACCTGCTCTTGTAGCCACAGTATTTATATGGCTGGTCCAGTTAAGTTTCTGGTCAATGGTGACCCCCAGGATGTTGATGGTGGGGGATTCGGCGATGGTAATGCCGTTGAATGTCAAAGCGAGGTGATTAGACTCTCTCTTGTTGGAGATGGTCATTGCCTGAATAATGTTCAGCCAAAGTTCTTGCTGCTTTTTTCCTCTCCTTAGCCCAGGGACATGAAAACCAATTGTAGGATCCCCATTGCTGCCCCAGGCAACATCAGTTAATCTTTCATAGACCAGGGATTGAACATAGGTTCTCCCTGTCCTGTATGTCTGACTGCCGGACTATGCGTTTACACAATGAATCCATCAAGGGAACCACAGTTTTCAAACATGTCTCTCATAGATTTTTAGAACTTTTGATGAGACATATCAATGAATCATGCATTATCCTGCTGTAATGAGCTGTTTTGTGTTATACCTGTATTATAAAACCCTTGCATCTAACACGGTTAACCCATACCTGCCTGTGCTAACAGTTTAAAAAGTGCTTACCCGAGACAGCTGGTGCCAATTCCCTAGCAGTGCAGTTAGGTAGATGGACAATGGCTGATGCTGCTTCAAAGACAACCATTTCATGTTTGTTGCGTAAGCAGCCTTCGATGAAATCAAACAAGGGACTGTCCTGCCTGTTAGGTCATAAAAGATTCCAGGGTCAGTACCAACAGAATCAGGAAATATGGACCCCTGTAAGTGACTAAGAGATGTAATCTAACAGAGGGGGTCAGATAACTTCAAACAACGAGGGCAAAGCTTGGGCTGGTTACAACCGGCGTCTGAATCCACAGATGAGATTAATACCTTGTAATCACTGTCAGTTTATACATACAGTGGTTTGCGGGCATAGTTTTGTTCAGATTTAATTTGGTGGTGAGTGTCACGGCAGGCATTGTTAACCAAAGCGCATGACCGACTTGACAATGTATCTTGTTTTGTGACAATATTTTGCAGGTTTATTAAGTCAACAAGTTACACTGGGACATCTGACAAGTTGTTGGCACAGTAGCACGCTGACAGATTCCAAATCCCAAACTTCTCAACACTATTAAGGGTAATTTTCTGGCTTTGCACTTTCTGTGGGGAGCCTCAAACACTGGGAGCTTACATCAGAAATCCAGGGGCACACTCACCATGGTTTCCAATTATTATGGTTTGGAAGATCACATACAACATATGCCTGAATTTCAGATATGCACTCCTGGTGGGAAAGGCTACCAAAAGAAAGGGCTTAAGAACTCAGCTTTAAATCTCAGCCTTTGTTCTCATGGCTCCCCATCTCCTTCAATTTTTCATTGGATCACCACTAAAAGATAATTTCTCCTGATGCAACACGGGATGGGGGACTCTGTTTGCAGGTTTCTAGTCTCAAACCTGCCATCAGGAAAAAAGTAACCAGGCTGAGACCAATTCCTTCCTAGAAGGGAGTGGAATTTAAAAATTATATGGAGAAGAGGCCGCTCTTTCTCCTTATGCGACAACTTCTAACCAGTCACTGGGCAGCATCCCAAGAGCAGAGGGAACGGAGAAAATAAATAAAAACAATGTTTTCCATTAAAATCATTTAAAGTCAAAGAACAAAGGGGCTGAAATTATTATCCTCACAGGTGGTAAGTATAAAGTGATGGAATTTTAAACTCACTTCATAATCATTTGTACTATTTCACTAAAATTATGATGGCGAGAATTTAATTCCCAAAGTTTTCCAGATCTCTATACTCTTAGCTAGACATGAAAACATGACCACAACCTGCTTGGCTGCTTAGATTTGAATAGCCAGACCCAAATCTGATCATCTAACTTAGTATTTCAGATATATAGTAACCCGTGAGAGTGTTGGATTCTCGCACCAAAATGGTCAATTTAATTTGTTACATAACGCGGTCGGGGATGTGAGGTAGAGAGGAATACAGAGAAGGGAGTAACTTACCCGCCCTCCGTCTCCTCTAGGAGTTTACTTGCAATGCGGATCAGCATGCAATAGGCAAATGGGGATTTCAGACCAGACTTTGTGAATTTATTTACCATCTTTGTAACAGCTAAGCGGTCAGTCTTCCGAATGTGATACAAGAGGCCTAAAGCATGGTACTATAATAGAACAAGGCAACAAGGGTGACAAGAAAACATTAGCGAGCAAGGCATTGATAATGAAAACATTAACACTCTCAGCAAATCAGCACAGATATTCTCCCCCTATTTTCTCCCCTCTTCTCCAGAAAGCCCTGATACCTTTCTGGGGTACAGCTCCACAGGCTTCAAAAGACTATAAGTTGTAGAAGTGAGGGAAGGCAGAGTGAGGGAAGACTTGCATGGTTTGTCCATAGCTCTTTCAAAGACCCAGCACAGGCACAATGTGCCGAATGGCCTCCTCGTGTGCTACACTTACTATGAAAAGAATGAGTTAGAGTATGAAGCAGTGCAATCAATCTTATTTTCAAGATGGGGAGGAGGAATGTGTATAAAACAACTTATTTGGAGTACAGGAGGAATAAGGTAAATTGAGAACAGCAATGGCCATAATACTATCAATAAAAGAGACAAGAAAATTTGATAGAAAAGTCAGGTCTATTGTTCACTGTACTGAAGGGTTTCCATTGAATTGTCACTTAGTTCTAAATATTACATGGGGAGGTATCTATATCTTTATTGTCATCTATCAGCATTACCTTGTTGTACTTTTAACAAATTCTAGCTACAGGCAGTATTTTGTTTCGAGTGACCCGAACGTGACACCATTACGTTCCACTTTAGTGGCATGATGACGAGCGATTGCAAGCTGTGGACAGCTGTCCCTGGTCATGTTGTTGCATTAGGAGGAAGTGGTACAGAAGATATCTGTTTCCATAGTACCCTGTCTGTCAGTTTTAAGTATAAAATCCAGCAACATGGATAGAAACTCACAAGTACATAGCTAATTCCCTTTATAGGACTTAAGATAACATAATAATTCAGTAGACTGCCACTGTGTGTTCCTTTGGAGTGGGGCTTGAACCCACAAATCTGAGCATAACTTGGACCAACACTTCAGTACTGAGGGAGTGCTGCATCGTTGGAGGTGTCTACTTTCGGAGGAGATGTTAAATCAAAGTCCCATTTGTCTTGATTGTCTGTTCAGGTTGATGTCAAATATCCTGTGGCACTATTTGAAGAGCAGGGGGTGCTTCCAGAGTCCCAGCCTACATTCTTGCCTCAGCCAACTCCACCGAAAACAGATTAACTGGTCATTCATTTCATTTACTGTTTGTGGGTCTTTGCTGTCTGCAAACTGACTGTTGCATTTGCCTACACAATGGTGACTGCACTTCAAAAGTAACTAATCAACGTGAAACACTTTGGGATGCCCTGAGGACATAATAGTGTGCTACACAACTTTCTCTGAACTTTCCTCTCCAGCTCTTCCTAAACACCAAATATAAGATTAGGGGCAGGCTTAATGCATCAGCTGGTCCTTTCCTACCCGTCAATTTCGAATGTTCATAAGATCCCAAAGTTAATGGAGATGAGGAAGCTCATCCATTTAGAAACACCTAGTTCCCCCACCATTACATCCAACGCTCTGGTTGTGTATGATGTCCTGCTGCACTTCTTCCTTCCTGCAGCCTCACTTGAGTTGAATTCAATTCAAGACTAATTACATGCTTTCCAATAATTGTAAATCATTCTGTGAACATTGTACTTCCCGCAGCCTTACTCCCTTCCCACAAACTGCAGATATTTAAAACCCCAAGCTTTTGGCCCTTCGCCCAAGTGTCCCAATTTAAAAAAAACTAGCTTGTTTTGATTTTGAATTCATTCCGTGTTGCTAAACTGTGGGAGTTTTTCATTTTAAGCAGCTTACCTGCACCATGATGTTGTCACTGGAGGCAGCTTCTTGAGCCTCATTTACCCAGCGTTTCACCACGTCGTAGCTCGTAGATACAAGGTGCTGAAGGGGAAAAAAAATTAAATCCACAAAAAACATTGAAATGCCCTTGCATGCCAAAGAATCATTTTCAATATGGTGTTATGTCTCTCTCTAAAAGGACACTTTCTTTAGTGCACAGCAAACAGAATTTTAGTAGAGATGAAGAGACAGATTGGGAACACTGGAAATAAGAATAGAAAATGCTTCGATGTAACTGTCACCTATAAGCATTAATCTCTGCACCGGCAAAAAGAAAGATTACCTGCAGTTGATGAGAAAGAGGAATCCCTCTGATTACAAAGACAACACACTTCACTATGGTTTCAAAAGTTGCAAATGAACAGTTAAGCTATCTTTCTCATTCAGATGTTGACCTAGTTGCAATGCATTTCCAAAACTTTGTTGGCCCTTCACCCAAGTTTCTCAATGAAAAAACTTGTTTTAAATTCACTAAAAATAAATCAGTGGAATAATTGCCCAACTCCAGGGGATCAAACCACCGGGTACCAGTGAAGCTGCTCTGCTCCTAGTTCTAAACCTTTTGCCCACCAAATCCCGTACACAGAGCACTTATTTGGAGGCAACATAACGGTACAGAATGTTAGTGCATCGTTGTATTGTACCAAAAAATAAAGGGAGGACGTATGTTTGTCCTGATCTCAACCCTGCTGTTGGAGAAATGCAGAATGAAGACCTGATGTTCTACCTCAGGGTAAGAAGATTCATACCAGGCTGCTCTTGTGCATATTGTAACAGAAAAATCAAAGCAACTTTGGCAGAGGCCTGGCAGGAGGTCACCTATTCGCCCTCTTAGTTGGGGAACTGTGGAAAAGACCTAATGAGCAGGAAAGAAGTAAGAAGGGGAGAGGAAAAAGGTGCAATAGTTAAACACTGTCTTTTCACCTCTACGACCTGGACTCAAATTCCACCTAGACAATGGAATGGAAGTTCCTCTCTGTGCTAGCTCTTGTGTGAAAGGAGCCCAGCAATCTCAATTAAGTTCCTATTGTGCATGGGCCCATAGCTTAAAATTGGCCATGTTCCAGCACCAATAGAAAATCTCATTCAGAGAGGTTACAAGACAGCTGCTGTGGGAAATGGAAAATAAGAAATAGGAGCAGGAGTCGGCCACACAAGCCTGCTCCGCCATTCAATAAGATCATGGCTGATCTTCTACCTCAACTTCACTTTCCCGCCCGATCCCTTGATTCCCTTAGAGTCCAAATATCCATCGATCTCAGTTTTGAATATACTCAATGACTGAGCACCCATAGCCCTCTGCAGTAGAGAATTCTAAAGATTCACAACCCTCTGAGTGAAGAAATTTTTCCTCATCTCAGTCCTAAATGGCTGACCCCTTATTTTGAGACTATGCCCTCTAGTTCTAGACTCTCCAGCCAGGGGCAACAGCCTCTCAGCATCTACCCTGTCAAGCCCTCTAAGAATTTTATACATTTCAATGAGGTCACCTCTCATTCTTCTAAACTCTAGAGAATATAGGCCTATTCTACACAATCTCTCCTCGCAGGACAACCCTCTCACCCCAGAAATCAATCTAGTGCACCTTCGTTGCACCCCCTCTAAGGCAAGTATATCCTTCCTTAGGTAAGGAGACCAAAACTGCACATAGTACTCAAGGTGTGGTCTCACCAGAGCCCTATATAATTGCAGCAAGACCTCCTTACTCTTATACTCCAACTCCCTTGCAATAAAGGCTAACATACTATTTGCCTTCCTAATTGCTTGCTGTACCTGCATGTTAACTTTCTGTGATTCATGTACAAGGACACCCAAACCCCTCTGACTACCAACATTTCTTAGTCTCTCACCTTTTAAAAAATATTCTGCTTTTCTATTCTTCCTACCGAAGTGGGAAATCTCACATTTCCCCACATTATACACCATCTGCCACGTTCTCGTCCATTTATTTAACTTGGCTATATTCCTTTGCAGCCTCTTTGCGTCTTCTTCACTGCTTATTTTACCATCTAACTTTGTATTGTCAGCAAACTTGGATACATTACACTCGGTCCCCTCAACTAAGTCAGTGAAAATGTTAAGACTGTTGCAGTAGTGGGTGCTCTTCTGAGGTTCTGGGTGAGGCATATTGTTGTGGCAGAGTAGACAGAGCAGTACAATGCTGCAACAGACCTGGGAGTGCTCAATACCAACACTGGGCGCCTAAAACAGGAAATTGTTTAATATTGCACCCCAATTTACAAAAATCAAGCTGACCCCCTTTGGTATGGTTCATGGGCCATCTAGGATCTGAAGCATGGTTGTGATGTGTAGCTAATAGAACTGTTCTTAACCTGAAAAAGTTCTTTAGAGCCACTATTAAGATGCTCCCTTTTGAGAAGTGGTTTAAATAGGCACACGGTCAATTAGATGCTAATTGCTGGGTGGAGTGTCTGCAAATTAATACCTGTTTGTAAATCCCCACTATCTGCCCAGGAGAGCCCAGATTGTCAAAAGTACAAAAAATGCTCTCTTTAAAATTCTATTACAGATATGAACAAATTATGTTGGTTAAAGCATAACGTGTTTGTTTAGTCTTACTTTAGAGCAAGTCTTTTTTGGAAACAGAAAAGCAATTTTTAAATGCACCATGTGATAAAATAATGCAGTGGTGCAGTGAACTGTTTTGCTTCAGATAATGCATTTTAAGTGTAATGGATATTCTGAATTGTATAATCACATAATTCATATCTCACAAATAATCAAAAGCTATGATTTTCTTTAAAAGGAATGAAAAATAATTATTTCAGACACCCTTACCAGAGAGGAGACCAAGGCAGAGCTGGATACACTGGCCACTTTATCTACAATAGCCTGCTTCATATAACGTTCAATCCCCTGCAGCATTGTCATCTGCCAATGAAATCACAAGACATTTCACTTTAATAACATGTTTTCTACTGTTTCTACCATTCCCCATGCTGCAGGAGCCATCCGTGCTGCGTTAAACTTCTGTGAATAGTGAAATGAAGTTTTGCAGGGTTGTGAGTTTGGCTCAGTTGATAGCATTCTCACCTCTGAGTCAGAAGGTTGTGGGTTCAAACTACGCTCCAGACTTGAGCTTGATTCAACATATACCAGGGAAGGAACCTGGGACGTTCCTCATCTGTGTGGTTCAGTGATACCTTCACCCACTGGGGGAAGGTTGATTTAAAATACAAAACTATTTTACAAACATACAAAAAAGGACAGGAAAAGACCAGCTGGTCCATCAAGCCTGTCCCATCAAAACAAGGTGCGGCCTACATGCACCATCAACATCCAACCCCAGCCCCAATCTCCACCCAGGCAATCTCCTAGGAGAGGCATAAAAAAAGAAAGAAAACGTAAGCCTATTTAGGAAAATAAACTCTGGGAAATTCCTTTCTAACCCCCAAAGGCAATCAGGTAAACTGTAGAGGACTGCAGGGACTAATATCACTCAGTTAACCTACCTACCATCTATAACTTGAGATAACTTCCACTTGCAGGCCAGCTCCCTTTGGAAGCCCTTTTCAACTAGATTCAAAGTTGGGGTTGGCGACATTGCTGTAACCCTATCTATACACCACACAGTAACATCTCTCGGATCATGTATTTCGAGATGCTCAAAAGCAGATAAATTCAGTTTTGAAGCTCCTTTCTGAGTCACTTCCACTAGCCCTGGCTTCAAGTTTTCTACCTGAATTCTGATCTAAAATGGTAGCCAAAACTTCTACATGAATTTCCCAAATTTGCAATAAAGTACTGGAGCTGGCTTCATTGTATTCCTCTGTAGCAGTTACACAATATGTTCTTTTTCCAGAGTGTTTACTTACATCTGTAATGCGACAGAGCGCCCTTACAGCTGGACCTCTGTACACATCATCCTTCCCGGTCATGTCCTTGGTCAAACTGGAACACATTAGCAAACAGAAAACAACATCAATTAAATGGAGAATCTTCTTTAAAGAAGTTTGGTTGGTGGGCAAACAGATTAGAGAAGCTGGGATTGTTCTTCTTAGAGTAGAGAAGATAAAGAGGAGATTTAATAGAGGTTCAACATCATGAGGGGTAAATAAGGAGAAACTGTTTCCACTGGCAGGAGGGTCAGTAAACCAGAGGGCACAGATTTAAGATAATTGGCAAAAGAACCAGAAGGGAGATGAGAAATATTTTTTTTAATGCGGTGAGTTGTTATGATCTGGAATGCACTGCCTGAAATGGTGGTGGAAGCAGATTCAATAGTAACTCTCAAAAGGGAATTGGATATATACTTGAAAAGGAAAAATTTGCAGGGCTATGGGGAAGGAGCAGGGGAGTGGGACTAATTGGATAGCTCTTTCAGAGAGCCAGCATAGGCATGATGGGCCAAATGGCCTCCCTCTGTGTTGTATGATTCTATCAAGGAAGTAGTCCAGTGTAGGCAGAGAAGAAAATTAAGTAACAGGTTATAAGTTCAGGAAGCCAAACATAACCCACGAGTAACTACATCACATTTAAAACTATTAATGTAAGTGTTTAGTACAGCGAATGTTGAAGCATTGGAAAAAAAACCTGACAAATTTCCAATTCAATGGAGGAGTGGGAGGCATGGTTTTCGCAATAACCTATGAGAAAGGTGAAAATAATCTGAATGGGTCCTGTGTATCACCCTAAAGCTAGATTGGGTAGATAGGTCTTTTGCTTCCTTTCTGATTGATGGCACCCTGAGGCTGATGCACATGAACTTACTTCAAGACTAATTGTACCTTTGTGTTCTTACCTGCTTGTGACTATTATTACATCTTCTGAAATATTTGCCATCTCTTTAATTGTCAAGTAGCACATTCTTCTAAGAGTTTGCTGTAAATGGATAAAAGCATTTTTTAAAAAGGTGTACAGCCTCTCAGAGAATAATGAACAACTTGAAATAAAATGAAATTGTAACAGTCAAAGAGGAAAGATACTATTTCCTGGAAGATTAGACAAGTTATTGAAGAACACATAAGCATATTAGAGAGCATAAAGTTTTTTTTAAAAATACCAGTGATTGGGTAAGTGTTACAGTGCAATTGGGGATAACGCAGGAAAGGAATAAGCAATAACCTAAATTTCAGATATTAATAAAATTCACCATTCATTTACAATTGATTTGAAAGCAACATCTATTAATTCTAATTACTATTTTCTTTCAATCAAAATCTGGAAATCTGCAAACCAAGTACCTTTATCGCATACTGTCACCTACCCAAAATACCCCAAGTGGAGGGGAGCTGCCCAGGTGCAATGTCATAAGCTGCATTTCTCCAAAACACAGCAACAAATGGTTCAAAAAAGCTTAGTAGAGAAACAGAATCCAGAAGTAAACTATTTAAATATACAACTTGAAAGAGGGCTGTGCTTTTTTAAAATATAATTAGTTGATCTCCCTTGATGGTGCCCACAGACAAAAATTTAAAGAATTATAAAGAATCATAAATTACTTTGACAATGCAACCCAAAAAATTCTAAGAACTTTCTTCACAGTCCTATTCATAAGATATTGTGCTTACATCATTGCACTGAAACAGCTTAGTCATTGCAAAGAAGGCTTCAGTGGCTTCTATTGTTCCAAAATGTTCTCCCTTAAAGAGAAGAGAAAAATAAAAGTAAGTAGGGATCTCTATCTGCTAACTAGTAGGAATCTAAAGCGAGTGTGCCTTTCGAAAATTGCAGCTGCATTTTCATTGTGCGAGCTACAAAAATATCATGCCATCCCATGAAAATTATCCTGTTCTGTTCCTTAACTCGCTCTTCATCACCGCCAACATTTATCCCTCAATCAACATCACTAAAATAGATTATGTAGTCATTATCTCATTGCTGTTTGCTATGCACAAATTGGCTGCCTCCTTTCCCTGCATTGACAACACTTCAAAAGTACTTAAAAAGCTGTAAAGCGCTTTGGGATGTCCTGAGGTTGCTTGTGCATGTGTGCATGTATGTATGTATGCATGTTATTTATCTTTCTTTCGTTCTTTCTTGAAGCCTACCAACTGTAGAATTTACAAAATCAGGGATCTCTGCCCACTGTGTCATTGTGAACTGGGAGAAAGGAGAAAAAATGATATATCTGTGAACTAGGAAGGAAGGGGGATAAATAAACAGAACAATCAGAGTTAGCAAGAGTACCAATACATACCCACAATGCAATGCCTCTGCAAATAATGAGGGATAATCCTGGCAATTTTCGCCACTATCTCCCTCAATTTTCAAGTAGAACTAGCCAACAGTAAATCTAACGCCCTATTTTATGAGTCCCAGGCCCTTTGTAACTGCAGTCTACTGGTTTGTAACAAGTTCTAAATAAGTAATAGGACAGCACAGATTGCAAGCCCCAATTTTCAATTGAAAAATTTGACAATATTTGCCTAAGATATGACTTGACAACAGAGGTCATCTTCAAGATGTATTTTGTGCCCTATAGCATCAAGGTAACTCCAGACCTGGGGAGAAGAGAAGAGGAAAAAAAAAACCCTCAGTGGAGAAATTTACCAGTCCTAGTCTGGAACTGTAATCAGCTTCTTGGTGAGGAGACCCTGGTAGGTCCATGCCCATGATCGGAACGACTTCGTTGAGTTTGGCCTCAAAAAGTCTTAACTGCACCAATATGGATGTGATGCAGAAGAACTCTGGGTGTTGCAGCTCAACAATCCAGTCACGTCTTTTTGAGCAAAAGTCCAACTCAAATACTAAGCTAGCCAGGCACAATCATTTATTTGCAGGTGAGTGCACTGTTTTATAAAGGACACCATTTTTCTGGCAAGAAAGATGAAAATTTTGGTTAGCAATGGGTCGATTTTTTTTTGTATAGGGGAGGAGAAAATTGGAATAAACCTGATTTACTTGTTCAAGTTTATTCATGCAAATGTATATTTGATTAAAATAAAGCAGTTTCCAGGGCAACTCAATCCTGACATTGAAAAGGATCATGTGCTAAAAATTCTCAAAATAGAGGGGTGTGTAACAAGATATGTCCATTTAAGAAGCTGTTTTAAAAATATATATCATTTTACATTGGACAAATTCAAATCCTCCAAGTGTAGTGAACCTTTAGCGTATTAATTAGCCATGGTATGAAATTTACTAAGTAATGGCCTATTTAATTACTAATCAATAATACATAAGGAGGGGTGGGGGTGGGGGTGGGGGGAGCAGAGATGTTCAAGCTATTTGCAAATCATCCTTCTGTCCCAAGACTAAACTCACAAATCGAGCTACCTATCAATAAAAGACAACTGCATCTTTTAAGGGAAATTTAGGTAAATATTTGAAGCAGAGGAAGATCCAGGCCTACGGGAGAGGGCAGGGCAGTGGGATTAGTTTTGGATTGCTCCACCAAACAGCCAGCACAGACACAACAGGCCGATTGATCACCTTTTGTGTTGTAAACTTTTATGGTCCCAAAATAGTTGTTTCTCAGCGTTTAATCGGATTATGTTGTTTTGTGAAACTTGTAACAAGATAAAGAAAGGGAAATGCTGATCTATCTCCCCTTTTGAAGAGTGAGAAAGAGATGTGTTTAGAAAACATTTAAATGATGTAGAAAATCATGCACAAATGCAAACGACACTAAAAATAGCTATTGTTAAAATGCTTTTCTTTAAATTCCTAAAACTCTAATTCAGAAAAAATACTGTAATACATCAGATCCTTCCTGCAATGCTGTCTTTGGGAGATACACGGAAAGTACCTAACCAGAGACATATTATACACAGGACATTTTATCATTTCTGCTAACGGAATAGCTACAAGCAATTGAAAGATTTAGGCATTGGAGAGCATTATATTATGTGGTAATCTTCCACTAAACATCAACACTTAGGAGATACTTATAAAAATTATTATTGCTGCAAGTTTATCCTAATCTTTTTTTGACTGTGAACATTTTATTAGAGTTATAAATCAATTTGAGTGCATGAAGATCTCAGATTAGAGGGTCAATTCAGAATACATGGTACTTCTTACCTGGTTGAGCAGGTACAGGATCTTTGTAAGGATATGTAAGCATCTTCTGGGATTTAGTGGTGTTTCATTGAATAAACGGGCCTGTTAACAATAAAAAGGTTTGTTAATACTACATACCAACCTTGTACTAAAATTATTAAAATTCTAAAAATAAGTTAATGTCTCGAGATTAAATTCGGTTGGTTATAGTTTTTATCCTCAACAAGGTGAGGGAATGGAACACTTTTTTACTTTTGGCATCCAATGTCATAATCAACCACGTCCAGGTCAACTACACTAAATATAGTCATTTTCCCTCAACTCTGCACGAAAATAGGAAAAAGATTTCCTCTGAGCTTGACAGGTAGTGAAGTTGTAAGCCTGTCCTTCATAAATGGGCTTACAATTTTACTGCACAACACACAGGATATCTTCCCCAAGTGTGCTTAACCCCATCAGAAGAGCACCCTCACTCTCTGCACTAATGTGACATTTCCATCCCAAACACCAAGTATGACTTTTACAGTTGGCAGAGAGTTCAACTTCCCAACAAACTGCACTGGATTCAAATTCAGAAGTGAAGGGATAGTGTATTATTAACCAATTAAATCATACAGATATTCAAACAATCATAGTACATGCATATCAACTGCGTATTGATAAAGACTCCAATAATTAAAACATTAAAAAAAATCAAAATAGAAATCAAATTTTGAGTTAACAGAAGGTGGTGTGTTTAATTAACTCTTATTCTGCAGAGTACTAAAGTATTCTGGAAATATTTTGCTTTATATATCTAGTTGTTTAATCTGATTTTCATGGAGACCTTCTGAACCAAAAACAAAGAGTCAGCAGGAAAACCATTAAAGAACACTCGACCATAACTAATAGCTCTCTGGTGCTTTCAAAGTTCACATGTCGCACAATAACATTTCAATAATCCAATTTTTAAAAATGTTCTAAAGTCAGAAACCGTGACCCTGAAAATACACCATGACAACTAGTACAAGTACTTGAAGCTTTTGTCTGAAATAAAACATCTAAAATAAATGGGTTGACAGCTCCTCTAAAATAGCAGACAAATTTCAATTGAGCACATTGGGTATTCTACACTACTATCCCATGGTGTAATTTCAGGGTACATTTCTTTCAGAAAAAAAATAAGAAATAAGAGCGGGAGTAGGTTACAAGGCCCCTCGAGCCTGCTCCGCCATTCAATAAGATCATGGCTGATCTTCGACCTCATTCTTTATTGTCTAACTGAACCTCTTTCCAAGCTTCACCAAGCTTATCCTTCTCACTCTGGACCATGACTCACCCTGGGATAAAGCCTCTCACAAGTACAGAACAGTGTTTATGATCTGCTCACCATGTGGCTGAAAGTCTGCTTTGTGATATTTGTAACACATTAGTTAATGTGATCGCATCAAATTCCAGCATTCACCATTTTAAAATAATTAATCCATTTAAAATAAGTTGGTTAAAATGAATAACACCTTTGCATGAAATTCCTCTATTCATTTTAACCGACTTTATTTTGTGTATTGTGTATGATTGTGTTACAGATATTGCACAGTGGAATTTTAACCCCCTCCAAACTGTAGACTCAAAATATGATCAGCCAGATCCTAAAGTCCTCTGCCATCAGAACAGTAATGCTTTTTTTTTGAAAAAGTTTAAAATGACATATTTTCACAAACCTGATGAGAACCATGACATTCTTGCAATATTAAAATTTGCTAATGAGACCAGGCGAAGAATGTTGATTTTGGAGATCAAGAAGAAAATCTGCACAACTTTCTTGTAGGAGCTTTAATAAGTGTCCAGAATAGGGTAGATTGTACCTGATTTGTGGAATGAATGACCCGAGTGACATTTTGTTATTCCAAGCCTTCTTACAAGGGTTATTGGTTTAAGTACGTGCAGACAGAGTTAGTTGAATATTGTGCGGAACATACTAGTCTGACCTGCAGGGACCATGGAAATGTTTTGTCAAGAATTACAACTAGTCAAATAAGGCAGGATATATGGCTAGATGGATGTTCTGGAGGTTTGCTTGTTATGTCTTTGGACCAGATTGGGGATGGCTGCTGGATTTGCCAACATAATAGTCATAGCACTTTAAAAGCAATTAATTGTGTGAAGCACTTTGAGATATTTGGACAATGTAAATAATGTAGTTTTTTCCCTAACTTATGAACCATTCATATTGCATGTTTATTCAGTTCTAGAACTAACTAAAAATCATATCTAATGCTAGCTCACAGAGTACCTTTTCTTTAAATAACAGCTGTATCTGAACAGTAGCTTTGCTTTTTAAAGCCTTCAGCAATCAAATGAAAAGGCTGTCTATTTGTCTTTCACTCTATTAACTACATGTATTGAGAAATACTTCAGAAACACAGAAGCGTAGAAATCTCTATACAGGTGGAGGCCAGTCACTGCTATATTGGAGTTAGTTATTCTAATCCCATTTTCCTGTTCTTAGCTGAAAACTTTAATATTTGTATTCAGATGTTCAATGTTTAATGTTAATTCCTTTTAAAAGTTCACAGTTGACTCCAGTTCAATACCAACTTGTCATAATGATACCATTTCTTCTTAGTTCACCCTTTATCTTTCTAGTACTAATCTTAAGTTTATGCTACTTTTCACAGACCAGTGGAAATAATTTCATGATTACCCCCTCAAACCCTTCCAAAACACTTAATGTTTCTATTAGTTCCCCCTCTCTGCTACAGTGAACACAGTTTTTCTTTTATTCGTTCATGGGATGTGGGCATCGCTGGCGAGGCTGGCATTTATTGCCCATCCCTAATTGCCCTTGAGAAGGTGGTGGTGAGCCGCCTTCTTAAACCGCTGCAGTCTGTGTGGTGAAGGTTCTCCCACAGTGCTGTTAGGAAGGGAGTTCCAGGATTTTGACCCAGCGACGATGAAGGAACGGCGATATATTTCCAAGTCGGGACGGTGTGTGACTTGGAGGGGAATGTGCTGGTGGTGTTGTTCCCATGTGCCTGCTGCTCTTGTCCTTCTAGGTGGTAGAGGTCGTGGGTTTGGGAGGTGCTGTCGAAGAAGTCTTGGCGAGTTGCTGCAGTGCATCCTGTGGATGGTACACACTGCAGCCAAAGTGCGCCGGTGGTGAAGGGAGTGAATGTTTAGGGTGGTGGAAGGGATGCCAATCAAGCGGGCTGCTTTGTCCTGGATGGTGTCGAGCTTCTTGAGTGTTGTTGGAGCTGCACTCATCCAGGCAAGTGGAGAGTATTCCATCACACTCCTGACTTGTGCCTTGTAGATGGTGGAAAGGCTTTGGGGAGTCAGGAGGTGAGTCACTCGCCGCAGAATAGCCAGCCTCTGACCTGCTCTTGTAGCCACATTATTTATATGGCTGGTCCAGTTAAGTTTCTGGTCAATGGTGACCCCCAGGATGTTGATAGTGGAGGATTCGGCGATGGTAATGCCATTGAATGTCAAGGGGAGGTGGTTAGACTCTCTCTTGTTGGAGATGGTCATTGCCTGGCACTTGTCTGGCACGAATGTTACTTGCCACTTATCAGCCCAAGCCTGGATGTTGTCCAGGTTTTGCTGCATGCAGGCTCGGACTGCTTCATTATTTGAGGGGTTGCGAATGGAACTGAACAATGTGCAATCATCAGCAAACATCCCCATTTCTGACCTTATGATGGAGGGAAGGTCATTGATGATAGCACCGTCGACGACACCTTCCATCACTTTGTTGATGATTGAGAGTAGACTGATGGGGCGGTAATTGGCCGGATTGGATTTGTCCTGCTTTTTGTGGACAGGACATACCTGGGCAATTTTCCACATTGTCGGGAAGATGCCAGTGTTGTAGCTGTACTGTAACAGCTTGGCTGGAGGCGCAGCTAGTTCTGGAGCACAAGTCTTCAGCACTACAGCTGGGATGTTGTCGGGGCCCATAGCCTTTGCTGTATGCAATGCACTCAGTCGTTTCTTGATATCACGTGGAGTGAATCGAATTGGCTGAAGACTGGCTTCTGTGATGGTGGGGATATCAGGAGGAGGCCGAGATGGATTATCCACTCGGCACTTCTGGCTGAAGATGGTTGCAAACGCTTCAGCCTTGTCTTTCGCACTCATGTGCTGGACTCTGCCATTTTTGAGGATGGGGATGTTTACAGAGCCTCCTCCTCCTCCTCCTCCACCTCCCATTAGTTGTTTAATTGTCCACCACCATTCACGACTGGATGTGGCAGGACTGCGGAGCTTTGATCTGATCCGTTGGTTGTGGTTCTAGTTTTTACAACTCTCACTGTAACTGTATCCTTTCATCCCTGGTAACTCCTGGAGAATCTTCATTGCCTCTTTTCCATGCGTCTATTATTTCCATATGCACAGTATTACAAATTTAGCTTAGCCAATGTCTTGTACAGTTTCATCATGACCTTGGTTTTGCATTCATTGCTCCTATTTATAAAACCAATATGCTCTTTTGTCTTTTTTATGGTTACTCCACCTGCAATTCTGCTTTTTAAGGTGTATATCTGTTCTCCCTGTTTCTCCACTCCATTGAGATTTTTACCATTTAAGGTGTATTTTCACTCTTTGTTCTTTTTCCCAAAATGTGCTACATATTTATCCTCATTGAACTGCATTTTGCAATACCTGTCCTTGTCTTCCTGAAGTCTCTCAGATGTTTCCTTAGTTTTTACCCCTAATTTAATAGAGTGAACAGTATCAACATTTTCTGACTATGAACTTACCCAAATCCTTTATGTATGTGGAGAATAACAGTAGTCCCAACACATATCTTTGGGGGCACACCACTAGCTACATCTTGCCAATCCAAGAAATAGCCATTTAATCCTACTCTCTGCTTTGTATCCCTCAGACATCCCTCTATCCATGCTGCCACTTTACCTGTAATTCAATGCATCCTTAATGTTACAAATTTCTCTGTGTCACCTATCCAAGAATGTGGGAAGAGGTGCAGCTATATTTTGCCTGTGATTGTTTGTGAAGTCATGAACAGCCCCATAATGATTACAACCACATTCTTCAATTTTGAGAGTTAAAGAAACAAAGCTGATATTGAAGACTTGCCTCTTGTAGAACTGCACTCTTCTCCAGTTGCTGGTAAGGATTGGACCCACTTCCTAAAAGGAATATAAGAAATGAGGATGAGTACGATGTATAGACTGGTCCAAAAACCGTTTTGACAAATATTTATGCTCACATTTCACTGGGATTTTTCACACTATTCTTTTGCCCAATAGATTGACACATCCTCGGTCCAATGACATTATTTCCGTAGATCTCAAAAATATCATACCACTGATTTGTACAACCAACAGGAGGATTACGTGACTGGTAGATTTCTTCTACCTCCCACACCCACTCATGCAACTGATACTGACAGGATGGCCATATTAGTACATTATGAAAAACAATATTGCAACACTACATCATAATAGTTGCACTGTGGGATGAATAAAAGGCTTAATTGTTGAAAGAATTGAGCATAAATGTGATGTTCATGAAGTCCTTAACTGATTAATAAATCAGTTCAACCTTTACTGCAGTTCTTCCATGGTGCTTTCTATTAGCCAAGATAAATCATTTTTATTGCAGAGAAAGTGGTGGGAAAACTATCCTGAATATCTCTGTAGAATTTACTAAAATTCTCTGCAGAATTCCATTGGTCAGAATAACATATCCTACATTTTACACTATGGCGGGTCAACACATAAACACAATTATTTAATTATAATTTATAAAATTACAATTCTTATAGTTTATCTACTTTGATACATTTTATTGGTAAAAATGTGTATTATGCTTGTAACTGAAAAAGCAGCTTGACTATTTCAGTTACAAACATAACTTCCGTTTTACCAAAATTCCATCCCAAAGAGGAAGAAGTTTTGTATTCACTGTATGAAAACACAATAGGTTGACATTAGAAATCCTGAGTGAGCAGCAGGTTCCACTTTTGATTTCCTGGTCTGTGCTATGCTAGCTGATCGCAGCCAAGACAGCAGTTAGGGTACTACAACTGGCCCCAGGGCTCATGATTTAAGAAAAGGGAAAAAAATAAGCCAAGTACTGCTAATTACTATCTAGTGACCTCTGCTGGAAAGTGTGAATGCTGGTCTAAGCCAGTATCAGGCTCAGCTGTCATGGCCTCCATAGTCAAATCACCTCCCAACTAAATTCATACAAGAATAACCACTTGGATGAGGTACCAGAGAGTTACCAGCACCTGCCAAACCATTCCACAGCAAGAGTCAGTGTTTGAGGAGGAGGAGAAGGAGGAGGAGGAGGGGGGAAGAAAATTACTAAAGGGAAAAACCTTGGGACATAGTTCAACCACATTTAGTATTTAAGTAGTGTGATGGTATGATGGCACAATGGGTTGATGCTTTAGACAAGCCCAGTATGTTGCATCATTGGTAATGTTTTGGATTGTATTGGAGAGTTGCTGCTCTAACTTGAAAAGGTGTTTGGACTCTACAACCAAGATTGGAGCTTCACTTCCTCACTGAGGAACACTGACTAGATTGTGATAATGATTTCAAAGATTGGGTAGTAGCATCTAACATGCCCATCAAATTTTACCAACATCCACATAGTCACAAAACACTTTTATTCCATTCATGCCGTGGACAAGATGCCAAATGTACAATATGGCTCTAATTAAAAAGTCAACAGGAACACTACCTGGCAAGAATTACAAGTGTGCAGTTGCTGGTGCACCAACATCACACCTTTCACACAAAGATCCAGAATGAGCTGGGCACAATTAAGTATGCACCATGTCTACAGATGGAATACATTGATAGATCGAATGCAACTGTCACAACCCCAGCGTCAATGCTCATGATCAAAATTTACAATACAATGTAATCAACTAACATTAGTTCTGAACATTACAGTATTAAAAAAAAATAACAATTTGTCTACATAGCTTCCCATGAGAAAATAATAAGTGTATTATGTGTCGTACAGGTGGTTCAAAAAAACTGTTTAAATTTACAACTAAATAAATATCATTTTTCCCAAGAAAATGCAAAGAATTAACCTTGAAAACCAAAAGAATTATCTCCTCTTCCAGTCCCACAGGTCAATGGTTGTCACTTCAGATTATTAATACTAATTACAAATTTATTTTGCACTCCTTATGGACAGAATATATATTTTTTCCCACTGAAAACTAATCAGGAGTAATAGTGCACCAATATATGGCAAACAAACCGTTACCCAGGAAGGTGGTGAAATGGGTCCTCGATATGAAGAGATTACAGGACCACACACTGGAAGAGCTGAATGAAAAAGCGATAACAAACAGACAGCAGCAGGAGCTAGCAAACATTTCAGTTGCTATGGCCAACCTTGTTAATGATGACGAAGTTCAGTGGAAGATAATTATTGTAGGATAAGTCCAAAGCTTTGAAGTCATCAAAACAGTTTGCTGTTTGAATCACATACTGACCTTTTGCTGAGAACTCTATGAATAGCATTTGCTGTACTGAAAGTACTATTTTGCAAATATTTACCAATCGACAAAACAACTGAAACAGCAAAAAACCTCAGAAAATTCACTCAAAAAGACAAGCTGACAAATTCATTGAACAAAGTAGCGATGAGAAAGTAAACTACAAGTCCAGTAATCGAAAGTCTATTAGCTTATATTTTAACACTTCAAAACCTCTTGCTTGGTCGACAAGGGAAAGGCATCGTCTGGTGTACTACAAAATCATACAGACCCCCCCCCCCCCCCACCCAAAGGGGTTGCAGATTCAATCCCGATCTGTGCTGTTAATTGATCTCAGTTAAATTAGCAATTTAAGCACAATTGGGAGGGGAAAATTCAAGCAAGATTTTGGTCTTTGATGGCTGTTTGATGATGCCTGCTAAAGGGAACAGAATCAGGCTTGGCTTTTGATGCCCTCCACAGTCAAAGGACCAGCCAACACTTCCTCTTTATTCTTCATAGAAATACGACATAAAAATTACAACATGGAAACAGGCCATTTGGCCCAGCCAGTTCATGCTGGCATTTACCCTCCACACGAGCAAATAGTCCTAATCACATTTACCCACAGGCAAGTACTTCGAGAGCAGAGGTCCGTAGTGCACACTGTCTATGACCACACTGTATGGCTTCTTCCATTGGATCGTTACTGATCTGATATTGCCAGGTTAACTGAGGACAACCCTGTGATCGCCTCCAATTGGAGCAGGTCTGTTTCCCTTCCTAACCTCGATTCCAAACTTCATCTCTGGGAAACTTTATCTCTCAGATAGGTGAGGTAACCAAAGAGTGCTCGGCGGCTACAATTAACGATAACTTCAATCTTCTCAGCTACGATTCTTGTTGTTACTCCTGTGTTGCGGATGAAGCCGTACCATCTAATTCCTCTGACAGGTAAAAATCCCAACGAAAGTATCGATCTGTCAGACCTGCACCCTGTTGATACTTTTGTCAGGATCTGAAGGCATCTACCCACCCTGTTCCCATATCCCTCCACCACCTGTTCCTTCATCCACCTAATCTTGAGTGTTGACATAGTTTCAACCTCAACCCCTAACCCTGGAAGTAAATTCCACAGCCTCACAACTCTCTGTGTAAGGAGGTTTTTTAACCTGTACCTCTACTCTAAATTTATTGTGTGAGCCTAGCCACTTGGTAAGGTACCAGAGGGCTGGTGGTGCCTGTAGATAACAGTTTAGCAAAAGGCAGCTCCTTTACAAAAGAGAGCAAGGAAAAGAGTTTTGTTTGGGGAGGGGGTGGAGGATACTGCCACCCTAGTGAAATAGTTACCTACAATGTGGACAAGGTAAGCAGACTGCAGTAGTGCATTACTATTCATCTACAGCCAACTCCATCCTTAGATGCCCTGAGAACCTGGTAGTGGACCTTTCCCTTGAACCACTGCAGTCCTTGTGCTGATGGGAGTCCTTACAATGATGTTGGATAGGATTTTGTCCCAGCAAAGGTGAAGGAATACTAATATATGCCCATGTCAAGATGGTGCATTACTTGGGGTGGAACATGGAGATGATGGTATACCCATGACCTTGCTGCTCGTCCTTCTAGGTGGTAGAGGTCATGAGCTGAGTACTGTTGAAGCAAGGATGGCAAGAAACAAGGTTTGGAGACTTCCAAGTGCATGCGGGCACCGCTGGCACAACAGTGCAGTCTAACACGCCTTCAATTCTGACTGACGTCACAAATGACTGTTGACAGCACAGAGCCCCGCCCCTCTCAATGACTGACAGCTCCACGCACACCCAACCCCACCCCTCAGTCTAACAGCAAAGTACTGGTAAGCTTCTCACTGCTTGTCTAGCCAAACAACAATACCAACTTGCATTTATATAGCACCTTTAACACAGTGATTCACAGGAGCGTCATCAGACAAAATTTGACACCGAACCACTTAGAGATATTAGGACAGGTGACCAAATGCTTGGTCAAAGAGGTAGGTTTTAAGCAGAGAGGTTTAGGGAGGGAATTCCAGAGCTTGGGGCCTAGGCAGCTGAAGGCACGGCCACCAATGGTGGAGCGATGAAAATCAGCAATGCACAAGAAGCTAGAATTGGAGAAGCGCAGAGGGCTGTAGGAGGTTACAGAGAGATAGGGAGCGGTGAGGCCAAGGAGGGATTTGAAAACAAGGATGAGAATTTTAAAATCGAGACGTAGTGGACCAGGAACTAACGTAGGTCAGCGAACACAGGAATGATGGGTGAAAGGGACTTGGTGCAAGTTAGGATACGGGCAGTAGATTTTTGGATGAGCTCAAGTTTATGGAGGGTGGAAGGCCGACAAGGAGATCATTGGAATAGTCGTGTCTGGAGGTAACAAAGGCACGGATGAAGGTTTCAGCAACAGATGAGTTGAGGCGGGGCGGAGACAGGCAATATTACAGGAGGTGGAAGTAGGCAGTCTTGGCGATGGAGAGGACATGGGGTCGGAAACTCAGCTCAAATAGTCCACTGAAGGTGCAAACAGTCCAGTTTAGTCTCAGACAGTGGCCAGGGAGGGGGATGGAGTCGGTGGCGAGGGAACAAAGTTTGTGGTGGGGACCGAAGACATGGTTTCAGTCTGCTCAATATTTAATTGGAGGAAATTTCTGCTCATCCAATACTGGATGTCGGACAAGCAGGGTGGAGAGGTCGAGAGAGCTGGTGGTGAGGTAGAGCTGGATATCATCAGCATACATGTGGAATCTGACATTGTGGTTTCAGATCATGTCACCGAGGGGCAGAACATAGATGAGAAATAGGAGGGGAGCCAAGGATAAATACTCGGGGAGACTCCAGAGGTAACAGTGCAGGAGTGGGAGCCAGAACCATCCTACCCTTTAGGGTACTGGCTGGTTGGGTTATCTAGAATCAAGTGGTTAGAATCCCAGTGCCCAGTAGCAGATCCAGCTTGCCAACTTCTATTAATAAGCCAAGCTGGCTGGTCAATCACCAATACCTGTCTAGCTCATATACCAGGTAACAGAGTCTGACAGAGGACTCACTCAGTCCCAATCTGCCATCACTTGGTGCGCCATTGACCCCAGTTACCACCCTCCCCATGACAGTGATCAGTTTATTGTACATTATACACACAAATCCCAGAAAATTTAAACATACATCGTGCACTGAGGTGTTTATGCTTAATGCCTGGTGTTTCTAGGCTGTAACTCTCACAGGCCTCTGCACAGTGAGCCAAGGGGTAAATTTTTAAACTGTTCCCACAGCAGCCCGAGATATGCGGGACCCGCACCGACACACTCTCCCCATCCCCAAACCCGCTGCTGGGTGTTGGCCGGCAGCTTCAGGAAACTCCACGGGACGGGAGAGCCACGGGGCCTACAGCCTAACTCCGACCCGGCAGCGCTGCCCCGGAGAGTGCGGGGCCTCAGCCGCCGTTTGCTCTGAACGTTTACGGTGAATAATAAGATTTAAAGACGGACGATAATTGGGCGTCAAAAGCGCCGCCACTGACCCGACTCCTCGTCCTTTTTGTCGAATTTCTTAATCATTTTCACCGCCTGGAACCAAACGGAGCAAATCCAAGGCCTGTCACCAGGGAGACGGCAGCTGACCACACCCCTCGCGTTGATTGACAGTACCGAGACACGCCTCCAATTCTGACTGGCGTCACATAAGGCTGTTGACAGCACGGAGCCCCGCCCCTCACGATGACTGACAGCTCCACGCACGCCCAACCCCGCCCCTCGCCATGACTGACAGCTCCACGCACGCCCAACCCCGCCCCTCACGATGACTGACAGCTCCACGCACGCCCAACCCCGCCCCTCACGATGACTGACAGCTCCACGCACGCCCAACCCCGCCCCTCACGATGATTGACAGCTCTAAGCTGTCCTGACCTCTTTCCTTTATGTAAGGAATCTTACAACACCAGGTTATAGTCCAACAGTTTTATTTGAAAATCACAAGCTTTCGGAGCTTAACTCCTTCGTCAGGTGAGTGAGGGTTTTTACGCAGTCTCTTACAAGAAGATACTTTTAACTTTTCCACACACTTGGGAAGAGTGTTCAAAAATGTTTTGAGAGTACTAGAAGGATCAGCTTTGATGGGCCGAACGTCCTTGTCCTTGACTGTACATGTGTTCTTAAGAAAGAATTTGCATTTATATAGCGTCTTTCGCCACCTCAGGAAGTCCCAATGCATTTTACAGTCAATTAAGTACTTTTTGAGGTGTAGTCACTGTAAACAAGCCACTATTGAAAAATCCAACAAATTCTAAAAGTTTGAACCTGCACAGAGGCAGGAAGGTTTTGCTCAGTTCTAGTTTAAATTGGGAATTCTTGCTGGAGTCAGACCTATCCCTTTATTATTAATGGGGTTGCCAACCCTCCAGGATTGCCCTGGAGTCTCCATGATGTAAAGACTAATCTCCAAGACACTGCTGCTAATAAGCCAGAAAAAAAATATTTGGGGCATTAAAAAAAATTGTGTTTTTAAAACATTTCCATAGGAACATAGGAACAGGAGTAGGCCGTTCAGCCCCTCGAGCCTGTTCCGCCCTTCAATGAGATCATGGCTGATCTGTGACCTAATTCCATATCCCTGCCGTAGCCCCATATCTATTGATACCTTGGTTAACAAAAATATTATCAATTTCAGATTTAAAATTAACAATTAACAATCAACTGCCATTTGCAGAAGAGAGTTCCAAACTTCCACCACCCTTTGTGTGTAGAAGTGTTTCCTAACTTCACTCCTGAAAGTCCTGGCTCTAATTTTTAGGCTATGTCCTCTAGCCCTAGACTCTCCAACCAGCGGAAATAGTTTCTCTCTATCTACCCTATAAATTCCCCTAAATATCTTGAAAACTTTGATCAAATCGCCCCTTAATCTTTTAAATTCCAGGGAATACAACCCTGGTTGGTGTAATCTCTCCTCGTAATTTAACCCTTGGAGTCCAGGTATCATTCTAGTAAATCTATGCTGCACTCCCTCCAAGGCCAATATATCCTTCCTAAGGTGCGGTGCCCAGAACTGAACACAGTACTTTAGGTGTGGTCTAACCAGGGCTTTGTATAGCTGTAACATAACTTCTACCCCCTTGTATTCTAGTCCTCTAGATATAAAGGCCAGCATTCCATTAGCCTTTTTGATTATTTTCTGTACCTGTACATGACATTTTAGTGATCTATGTATATGGACCCCTAAGTCTCTTTGGACCTCCACTGTTCCAAGCTTTTCACCATTTAGATTCGGTCCTTGGTGTCCTTGATACAGTTTGCAGGATGAGCACGAGCACTGCTTTCACCCGGATGAAAGTAAAAACAGTGGATGTACGAGTGAGGAGCACTGTCATCTCCACAGGCTTCAGTTCCCCTGCGCGGCCTCCCAGCTCATGGTCTCCACGGTGGTCTCCTTATATCGGGTAAGGGGTTTCATTTCCTGCACGCTGGCACAGTGATGTCTGTTGATGGCCCCCTTCTTTTGTGAAGAAAGGAACACTATGCACTGCTTCAAATGTAATTTCGCAGAGAGAAGCAAAGACTGCACAATATAGTTCATATACATCCCTCCAAAGAATGAAATGCTATTACATTTTGATAATCGCTCCTGTGTTGCATCTTTACTACATTAAAGGCGCTATATAAGTGTAAGTTTTTGTTATTGTTAGATAGCAGGCAGGTTGGCTGAAGTTGGCAAAACAGGGTGAGTACCTTTATTTAATCAGTTCTGTCTGTACATAAGGCTAGTTGGCGAATCGTCATTTTAAAAAATTCATTCATGGGATGTGGGCGTCGCTGGCGAGGCCAACATTTATTGCCCGTCCCTAATTGCCCTTGAGAAGGTGGTGGTGAGCCGCCTTCTTGAACCGTTTTAACTGTTAGTAAGCATGTTTACCTTTTGTAGCCCGTTGTAATAATTTTGAAATGCTCTTATTACCTCTCTGATGTAGTCCACTCGATAAATTTGGGCTAACAATAGTCTTCTGTGAAACCACTCAGGCAAATATGACTGATGCATGGATAGCCACATCTACCATTGTAAAATAATTGACAGTCAGGCATTCCCACATGTAGCAGTGTGAGATAATAGCCAATAATCTCCTTCTTGAAACTGGACATCTTCCCGTGGACATACTTCCAAATGCATCAGATTGTGGACACCATACCTCATATGTGATTACCACCCAATGTCTACTGGGCCTGCTGCTTAGCGATGAGTTGCTCTTCCAACCCATTCAGGGTATTTTGCCGTTCCCCTGTGAGGTGGACTATTTGGAATCTCCTTGAACCCTTCCTTGAGCATCGGCATTTATTCACTCTGCAGCAGTATTGATTCACTGACTGTTTACTCTTAAGGTTCATGGGGATGAATTTCACCGGGGGGGGGGTTCTCCCGCTTGTCTGCCGTAACTTCGGCGGAAGAGATGCAGAAACCCCGGGAAAATGGCCTTAATGCCGTTTTTTTCCGAGATTCCGCGACTCTTCCCCCGGAGTTGTGAACGGGTGAGCCGGAGAAACTCTGCAGAAATTCACCCCCTTGTACCTTTCAGCACGTTTGGTACTTGCAGACAGACGGTGGCTATTCCGATCCCTGTTAAGAAATTCACCTCAAATTGACGAAGTTAAAGGAATGGCCTTTTATTTTTAATGGAACTATCTTGGCTGCATGTTCGGACTGTCAAAGATGTGAATCGGCAGAGAGTCTGATCAGCGTCATCTGTGATTCAATAGTACACAAGAGGGCAGCAGAGAATGAGTACTGAGGGTGGAGCATTCGGGTACACAGAACAAGTCGCCCTATTAAACCAATAACCGACTCTTCCACTGACTTCATTCTCTTCACAGGAGTGTTCACTAAATGGGAATTTAAGTCTTTTTTAAGGATTCATTTAAGAATTCAAGATTTGGTTTACATATGTTGGGCATGACTGTTAATGTAGGGGAGCATGGATTGTTTGTCTCAAATGATCTTCGTTGAGCTGCTGCTGAACAGCTTTGGCTGCAGATAACGGTTGGACTCTTCCCACTTCCTCACCATCCTTTGGCGTCACGGAAAGAAAGACTTACATTTATATAGCACCTTTCACGACCTCAGGACGTCCCAAAGTGGTTTACAACAACAACAACTTGCATTTATATAGCGGCTTTAACATAATAAAATGTCCCAAGGCGCTTCACAGGAACGATTATCAGACAAAATTTGCAACAAGCCACATAAGGAGATATTAGGACAGGTGACCAAAAGCTTGGTCAAAGAGGTAGGTTTTAAGGAGCATCTTAAAGGAGGAGAGAGAGAGGCGGAGAGGTTTATGGAGCCAATTAATTACTTTCAAACTGTAGTCACTGTTGTAATGTAGGGAACAATTTGCACACAGCAAGATCCCACAAACAGCAATGAAATAAACGACCAGATCATCTGTTGGTTGAGGGATAAATGTTAGTCAGTACACCAGGAAAACTCTTCTGCTTTTCTTTGAATAGTGCCATGGGATGTTTTACGTCTACCTGAGAGGGAAGATGGGGCCTCGGTTTAATGTCTCATCCGAAAGTGAAGCACTCCCTCCTCTCTACCCTGCCTCCATTCAGGCATCTTGTACTCCCTCCTTCAGTACTGCGCAGAAGTGCCAGCTTAGATTATGTGCTCAAGTTTCTGGAGTGGGGCTCGAACCCACGACCTTCTGAGGTGAGAGTGCTTGCCATTGAGCCGAGGCTGATCCTTGACTGACATGCGCTCTCTTAGCTTGTGAGCTGCCTTTATCCCGGAAGCACCCACAAGACATGTAGATGTTAGAAATTAGCAAAGCACCCGAACAGCCATCCCCGTGTCCAGTCTACAACTCTCCATGTGTGAGTGTGTATAGTTTCTGGGGCAAGTCTTGTTTATGAGCACACCTTTCAACATTTGTGTCAGTGTCACAGTGCAAGCTATTGGTGCGCAATAAGCAAGCGCGTAGAAAAGGGAAAAAAGTTGTTTCCATACTTTGCATGATACCCCGCCCCCTGTGAGGTCGCCGTGCATGCCCCTGTAGCAACAAGGTGTGCAAAGATGGGTACACCAACTGTGGCTGTCTTGCAGTAGGAAACCTCTTCTCATTCACTCTCAGGTCTGGACTGCATTGACTCTCTACCCTACCTCCGTCCAGACATCTTGCACTCCTGCTTGTACAGGTTTCCCTTCTGCTCAAAAAAGGGATCATCAGCTGATCTCAGGTAAATCGCTGGTTTGTTTATTTTGGCAGCTTTTGCTTTTTTGGCTGTTGGAGCCGACATTAAAATTTCCTAAAAGTTATCTGGCTGAGTCTACAGTTCAATTTTGACCAGGGGTTTCAGGTAAAAATTCAGGTGGGCATTATGGGTTTGGCGTTTGGGATGCCATTGTGGCTGGAAGAGGGAGAGAAGCAGTAGGCAAGAGTCCAGAGTCCTGCGGCTGCAGAAAGAGGGAAGCTCACAGGGGGCCTTACTCCGCTACAGTGTCCAGGTCAAGAACTTCATACCTGCAGTTCAGTTAGGAGCAGTGTGTGAGGAGGTTCCACTTTATCAGGGAAGCCTTCACAGAGCTATGTCATCGGCTGCAGCACCAATTGCGGCCCAGCGCTAGGTCAAGCTCATCCTTGTCTGTGGATCTGGCTGGATAGATCCAGAGGCGTCTTGCAGTACAGCCCCCAGAGGGTCACCAGAATCGCCGTCAGCTGCTGCATGCTCCACATCTTTGCCATGCATAAAGGGGCCAACCCATTGAGCGGGAGAAGATTTGGAGGTGGAGGAGAATGAAGAACAGGAAAACACAGAGAATGACGGGGAAGAGCACGGGCCACCTATCCTGCCAGTTGAAACAGCTCTTCGACACCAGCTCATTGAAGAGCATTTCAGCTGCTTCCTGTTCTGATGCCCAACAGTTCCTTTCAACATGGTCCCAGTCCTTCTACCATCCTTGGGACTGCAGTCAACCCAAACACCAGCATGGGTCTTTCAAACAATTTACATTTCTTGCACACCAAGAATTCCGTAAAAGTCTGTAATTTACAATGAGTATTAACACATCCACAAACTACTGATCACCCTGGTGCAAGCCCCTAGTGCCTGAATTTAGTGCTCTCCTACCTATTCTGGTATTCCTACAAGGTGCTGCCCAGTGGTTTCGGCAAGCGAGGTGTAAGACTCGTGAGCCTCCGATGAGAGCACTTGAGATGCCCAAGGTTGGTGACCTCACAAAGCTCAGGCCTGGCTGCAGACTGTGTCTCGGTGACTACTGGGGCAGTCTGGCTTTCTGTCAACAGATGGGCATTGATGGAGGGGTTGGCAGGGAGCAGACCTGAGAGGGGACAGCATGTGCCTCTTCCATGGTGACAATGCCACTTGCGTGAGGCTGCGCCTCAGCGGTTGTATTGATCTGTAGGAGAGCAGACGGCAGGAGGGCTGTGACAGCACTGAAGTCCCTATCCATACTTTCATACAAACTGTGGAAGCCTACAGAGATGGTAGAGTCCAGAGTCTGCACGGCAGCAGTCTGATCTTCCATCAAAGCCATGGAGAGCGGTCACGACTGTGACCTCTATAGGAGAGCCACGATGTCAGCTTGCCCTCCGGAGAAATGTATACTTTGCCATTCCTTCCCCCCCTGTCCTTACTCAGGCTCATCTGTGAACAGGTGCATAGTGAATCCCCCAGTGCAGACCTCTGAAAGACTTTTGAAAGTCAGCGCCTAAAGAATGTGGATTGCTGCTTTCTGAACTGGCGGCTGCAAAGGTCGGAGTGAGTGGTGGTGATTTTTCACGGGGCTGCCCTCCTCTTCATCTGCTGCAGACGTTCCTGGGTGTTGCAAAGGACCTGGAAAGAAGGGAGATAAGAAAAGTTAACACTTAAGAAGCAGCGGAAAGCTGCAGCAGATGACTGGCCACTCTATGGGCCATCAGGTTGTCACGCAGCATGTGTTCAGAGTCCAGTCTCGAGGGAATAGGAGAGTTTGATGGCCAAACACCCTGCAGGATGCTTCTTCCAGCCTCGCCCTTTGCCACACTTTGAGCTCTTTCTCTGCTTAGGACATTGATTGCCGCCTTCTCCGTTGGCGCGAGCTCCTGGATAGATAGTGGCCCACCTCCGGATCTGGAGAGCTCCCTCTTGTTGTGCGTCAACTTATTCTGCAAGAAGAGTGGGAGTATATTAGTGTGTACGAAGGATGTGACGATGTCTACGGCAGCTTAGCATAATTAACAAGGTGAGAGAACGTAGTAGTGGGTGTGGGGAAGAGGGCCCAGTAATTGGGAGGGCATTAGCAGGTGCAGACTGTGCATGTGGAAACAAGAGAGATGGAAAGCAAAGGTGGCAAGGCTTGCTAGTGCTGAGGCTACAGTAGAGTGGTGCAGGGCTGTGCACATTGTAAGAAAGCTGTGAATGGGTGTCTTACCTTAGTAGCTCTGCTCAGGTCACTGAATTTCTTCCTACAAGCCTCTGACATCTCTGCGCTCCTCCAATTCTTGCCTCTTGCGCATCCCCGATTTCCTTCGCTCCACCATTATCGGCCGTGCCTTCAGCTGCCTAGGCCCTAAGCTCTGGAATTCCCTCCCTAAACCGCTCCGCCTCTCTCCCTCACTCTCCTCCTTTAAGACGCTCCTTAAAACCTACTTCTTTGACCAAGCTTTTGGTCACCTGTCCTAATATCTTCTGTCAAATTTTGTTTGAAAATCGTTTCTGTGAAGTGCCTTGGGACGTTTTACTATGTTAAAGGCGCTATATAAATGCAAGTTGTTGTCGTTGTACATTGCTGCCAGGTCCGTGGTGTCGGACTCCTGACATTTTCCTGCTCTGCTATCTCTGCCCGCTGTTGCTCGGCTATCTGGTGGGACATTTTGTGCCCAGCCATGGGAACAACCTCCTTCCCTCCTGGTCACCTGCTCCACCAAGACCTTCACGGTGCTGTCCAAGAAACAGGGGCTCTTGCAGCAGGCATTTTCCTTGCAGCAGCACCTCTTGACATTTACCGTTGATTAAAGGCACCTCCCCTTTAAGAGGAGCAGGCTGCCTTTAAAACAGGGGAGCTCTGCCAGATTTCCTGTCCCCTCAATGGGCGAGCTGCCAATTACAAATACAAGTGCGGATAGCTCATCCTCGTTATGGAAATGAGGCATACACCTTAAAATGGCGCATGCCTCACATCAGCTGGTTCTGGTGGGCGTAGTGGATGCCCGGCCAATTTAGCACCCGTTTTGGGCACTACTTGAAAATTGCCCCCTACGTTTCTTGCTCGATAAATAGCTCCCTTTCGAACTGCATCTGCTGTGTAGTTCCTTGAAGATATGGCTGGAGTCAGCAACTCTCCACAAATAAATGAGTGAGAACCCAAATTCCACTACTCTGAGGTACAGCCCATCAGTTCTCCATTGTGTCACTCTATTTTCACCCAATTTGTGGGTTACATTTTTCTACAATGTAAATGAGAAAGTGTGGCACTTCCATTGTATTAAACAGTTTAGTGAATAAAAAACAACTCTGGTAAAGGTACTTGCTTCCAAACGGGCAATTTGGAAAGCAATTTTGTTTTTTGGTAAAGTAAGTTATAGTTTGTATGCACATTATCAGGTATGGCATAGTTTGGAGAATAAACAAGTGGGTTTTCCCTTTGCATTAGGGAGAATATTTGACAATGAATTGTGTTTAGATATGAATACAAAATCCCACATATTGTCTGGAATTTTATTGCATTCTAAGGAATAACAATGCATCCCGTTGTGTAAAAAAATATTTGAAATTAGACCATCTTTGTCTGCAACATAGTTATTGCTATGCCTAATTCCAAATTTATTTGACTTTAAATTTACAATTGCTTTTTGCTAAAACATCTTGAAAGAAAGCTGTAAATGTCAAAGCAAATCGCTTTATAGTACTGCAAGGAAACAGCTCAACATTTTACATAGACGAATTCTGTTAGATACATACAATAAAGTTGCTAATTTACAGCTTAGAAGAAACAGATGAATCGGCATTCAGTCACAGATCTCACTTTAACAATCTAGGAAGTAGAAATGTAAAGTCTAGAATCAGCAGGTACACATTTCTCTTAATATTCGTTTCCCCATCACCTTTAAACATGTGAAATAATACTTAATAATAAGCAACAGCAGCAGCATGCAATGTACTAGAATCCATTAACAAATGCTCTGCCCAGAGATACAGGCTCAAAGAGGAAATAAACAACTTTGGCAGTGACATCAAGTTCCAGGTGTTCTCACTCAGAGAGAAGGTCATTGTGACTCATCGCTCTCTCAGTGCTCATCAAACACCATCACATCATTTTCATGGATGAGATCTGAATACATCTTCATGGCAATTTAAGGCTATGAAGGTTGGGACTCATGACCATTACAAATTGGATTGAGACTGTCCAAACTCTTTCCATCTGGGGGAAGACACTTTTTGTTCCATTTGTCTTGGGTGGATTTGGCCTCAGGTGTCTGCAGTGAAAAGACACCTGAGCCTCTTTAAGCCTTCACCTTAGTCATGTTCCTTCACCGTGTACAACTTAATGGGTATTCTGTGTGCAGCAAGCTTGTTGTGGGTATGGTGGGCAGCATAGGGATGACATGGGATGCTTTGCTTCTTCAAGATGAATGGTAGTTTCGTGGTTACGGTACTGGACTAGTAACCCAGAGATATTGAGTTCAAAAGTTGGCAGATTGTTGAAAAATTCCAACTGGATCACTAATACCCTTCAGCGAAGGGAACCTACCACCCCTACCTGGTTTGGCCCACAGTACATGGCTGACTCTTAATGCCTAGCAAGGCATTAAGGTCATCCACTTTGGATCAAAAAAGTATAGAACAGGGTACTTTCTAAATGGTAAAAAGTTAAAAACAGTGGATGTCCAAAGGGACCTAGGGGTACAGGTACATAGATCATTGAAGTGTCATGAACAGGTGCAGAAAATAATCAATAAGGCTAATGGAATGCTGGCCTTTATATCTAGAGGACTAGAGTACAAGGGAGCAGAAGTTATGCTGCAGCTATACAAAACCCTGGTTAGACCGCACCTGGAGTACTGTGAGCAGTTCTGGGCACCGCACCTTCAGAAGGACATATTGGCCTTGGAGGGAGTGCAGCGTAGGTTTACTAGAATGAAACCCGGACTTCAAGGGTTAAGTTACGAGGAGAGATTACACAAATTGGGGTTGTATTCTCTGGAGTTTCGAAGGTTAAGGGGTGATCTGATCGAAGTTTATAAGATATTAAGGGGAACGGATAGGGTGGATAGAGAGAAACTATTTCCGCTGGTTGGGGATTCTAGGAGTAGGGGGCACAGTCTAAAAATTAGAGCCAGACCTTTCAGGAGCGAGATTAGAAAACATTTCTACACACAAAGGGTGGTAGAAGTTTGGAACTCTTTTCCGCAAATGGCAATTGATACTAGCTCAATTGTTAAATTTAAATCTGAGATAGATAGCTTTTTGGCAATCAAAGGTATTAAGGGATATGGGCCAAAGGCGGGTATATGGAGTTCGAGCACAGATCAGCCATGATCTTATCAAATGGCAGAGCAGGCACGAGGGGCTGAATGGCCTACTCCTGTTCCTATGTTCCTATGTTTCTTATGTACTCAGTTGATGCCCATCACCACCACCCTCTCAGGGCAGCCAGGGATGGGCAATAAATGTGGCTTTGCCAGGGTTGCCCATATCCTGAGACCAAGTTAAAAAAAGCATTAGTGACCTAACTAAGAACTGATTAAACTCATGATGTGGGCCAAAGGGCAATAGTATGGCACTGAGGCACAGTGAAGCTGAAAATGACGACTACTTAAAAAGCATTTGTCTTATTTATAGAATTGTAATCAAATGGTTGGACAATGCAGTGGTTAGTTGCAAGAAAATGTCTTAGGTTCTCCATGTGATGAGTTCCCCACCTTGGCTGTGCAATCAGTGGGAGGTGCACGGTGGAGACTGGCCACTTCGCACAGGAGGAAGAGAAAACAGAAGAGAATCTACCTTTCCTTGAGAAGGCTTGACAGGGTAGATGCTGAGAGGTTGTTTCCCATGGCTGGAGAGTCTAGAACTAGTGAGTATAGTCGCAGGATAAGCGGTCGGCCATTTAAGACTGAGATGAGGAGGAATTTCTTCACTCAGAGGGTTGTGAATCTTTGGAATTCTCTCCCCCAGAGGGCTGTGGATGCTGAGTCGTTGAATATATTCAAGGCTGAGATAGACAGATTTCTAGACTCTCGGAGAATCAGGGATCTGGGGATTGGGCAGGAAAGTGGAGTTGAGGTCGAAGATCAGCCATGATCTGATTGAATGGCGGAGCAGGCTTGAGGGGCCATGTGGCCGACTCCTGCTCCTATTTCTTATGTTCTTATGTTCCTGCTTTTATCCACTTTGCTGCAATTGGTGAATTACCATTGGCATAGGCCTTGAGGCAGTTGGCTGAATGGCCTGTTGACTTGGATATGGTGCATGGCACAGGAAGACCAGGAGGGGAGGGGTACAGAAAGGAAAGAAGATGAAAAATATATTTGGTGATGTTATACCATTATGCTCCTTAATAGTCTAACATTCCAGTAGAAACCTAGGGATGGAGCATAGTGAGTGCCTCTGAGCTGTCAGTCAAACAAGCAAATTTTTGCCTACCATGGACCTGTGAGGGATTGCACAGACCCCTTATCCTGCGACTATACTCCCTCGTTCTAGACTCTCCAGCCATGGGAAACAACCTCTCAGCATCTACCCTGTCAAGCCTTCTCAAGGAAAGGTAGATTCTCTTCTCTTTTCTCTTCCTCCTGTGCGAAGTGGCCAGTCTCCACCGTGCACCTCCCACTGATTGCACAGCCAAGGTGGGGAACTCATCACACGGAGAACCTAAGGCATTTTCTTGCAACTAACCACTGCATTGTCCGCTGATAAATGCTACCAGGCACCCCTTTACTGCCATAGAAACGCTGGATCCAGTGATTAACAGGCGTGCCTTGTGTCCAGCATTGCAAAGATGCAAATTGAAGGAAATATGCCAGAGAATGTACTTCTCTAATTTGTGCCTTCTGACATTCTGCCTGCCTATATATGGGCACACTTCCAGATCCAGGCAGCTGGAAATGGGGGGAGTGAATGTAAAAAAAAAGGTGTAATTTTCCCTCCCTGCCTGCCCCAGGTTCGCCAAAACAATTAACAGGAAGTGAACAGGAAATCCCAGCTAAGTCTGCCACTGACAGACCTTACTTTCATCCAACCCGCCCTTAGGCAGATCAGTCCATAATTTGCATTACTTTTCTCCTGATTACTTCCCACCATGTCTAAGGTTAGAAAATCAAATGGAAAATACTACATGTGGTAAGTGGAGCATGTTCGGGAGGAACTTTGGCCTTATGGTTCGCAAAGATCTCTAGCACTGGGGGTTTTCCTTGTGTCATTTCTGGGTCTGTTGTAGACTAATTGATAGAGGTTGATTGTTATGACGAGTCAAAAACTCCATTACCTTTGTGTCATGCGCCTACCAGGATGGTAGATGTAGAACTAGATGGACCTTGGTCTTTTTTTTGTCTAGCAATTCCTATGTTCCTACAAGATTGCATTGTCTTTTAAAAAAACAGGATTACTGCTATAGGAATCTGAATGATGAGAAAATATGCAGAGGTAGGCTTCCAATTCCCAATTCCGCAAGTAAGCTCATTGTATCTCTCCAAGTTGCTAAGCCATTCACTGGATGTGACAAACAGTCTGGAATTTTATGATTTTTGCCATTCTCCCACTCATCACTGCATAATGAACGTGTTTTCAGTTATACAATAACTTAAGAAATAGTAAAATAAGGCTTGCCGTCTCTATAAAGTCAAACCACTTTTCTGGAATGCTTCTGATTTCCTGATCTACCTCCCACAATAATGCACTTTATCAAAGGGTTGGTTTTATGGTAAAAGTGTATGTCCTTTAACAAGCACTTGCTAGATTCAAATATTATCAGTATCCCTGGACTCAACAAACCCTTAAACTGCTACTCTGCAAATACCCATTTTCTGTTGATTTACAGAATGAATCTCATGTCACCCGTCAAATGGATTTGTTTTTAGTGCTAACAGATTTTAGCCATAAGCATGCAGCTGCAGTTTCATGCTGACATGGAAATATCTCAAAACTTAAATAATTACAAATCTACTTTCTTCGACCAATTTGTGCCATCAGGCGAGCATTTGCTGCCGCCTTTGCCCTCATGCTTTTAGCTTTTGCAATGTTTAAAAGAATATTGAGAATGTTCGTGGGCACATCTAGGGACAGGGTGAATTTGGTTCGCCGATTGCTCCTTGCAGTATTCTGGTACATTTTCCTCTTTAATTGTGTTCGGGTGAGAGATTTATATCGAGCAAATGGCAATGTCCTTTTCTCTTTCTCTTCAGCAAACGAAGATCTGTCAGTTGGTAGATAGTTGAAGCTTCTGTCCTTCAGCGGATAGTTTTCTGGAGGTTCATCCTTCATCGCCTCAGAAAGCAGCTTGTTGTTGCAAGAGTAGCTGTTGTTTATTTTGTACAATCTGTAGCCAAAGCTGGATCTTGCAGTGCAACATACAGTTAACAGCAGCACAAGTTTGGTGAAAGACATCATTTTATCCTGCTTCAAAAGCACAAAGCAAGTAATTCAGATTAGTAACAACTCAACTCAGGAGCAACAGCCATTTTCTTGTAATGGTAAACTAAAAGATATGAAATATTGCTTACATAGATGACTGTCTGATGGGAGTGCTGATTAAACTTTGCAAACAAGTTCATCAGCAACTTTGGGAACCTCCACTCACATGGGACTGTGGATAAGTTGCAGAACATTTACCACTTCTGCATGTCCAACCTTGAAAAACTTACTGATAACAAAAACAAAAAACTATGTTTTGCCATCAAAAGCCCATTAAAAAGTTAGAGTGCTAAATAGAGACTAATGGGAGGGATCACACGGTTGTAATCTAATCGAGGAAGGGAGTGTTACAGTACCATTAAGTCTAGAGAAAAGTACAGTACAATTGTCAACATCAACACCTTCAGATTAGATTACTGCTCAAAATCATTTCAGGGTATCTGTTACATTTTTATATTTTATATATAATATTTTTGGGGATGCCCTGTGAGATTGCTCACAGTACTGTAAGTGGCAAAAAGGAAGGAGCTTCTACAGTCCGGGACTGCTTTCTAGATCAGTATGTCAAACTAGTTAGGGGGATGGGAGAGTAAAACTCACTGTCAAAAAGTGTGAGGAAAAGATCGGCAGGATATATGGGCAGCACGGGAACGGTTACCCAGATAGGAGTTCCGTACACAAATGCACGTAGGATAAGAAATAAAACAAGTGCGTTAGAAGCACAAATTCAGCTTAAAGGGTATGATGTAGTAGCCATTACAGAGACCTCACTTCAACCAGAGCATGAGTGGGAGCTGGTGGGGTACAGCAGGGATCGGTGCTTGGACCCCAGCTATTCACAATCTGTATCGATGATTTGGATGAGGGGACCAAATGTATTATTTCCAAGTTTGCTGATGACACAAAACTAGGTGGGAATGTGAGTTGTGAGGAGGATGCAAAGAGGCTTCAAGGGGATATAGACAGGCTAAGTGAATGGGTAAGAACATGGCAGATGGAATATAATGTGGAAAAATGTGAAGTTATCCACTTTGGTAGGAAAAACAGAAATGCAGAGTATTTTTTAAATGGTGAGAGATTGGGAAATGTTGATGTTCAAAGGGGACCTGGGTGTCCTTGTGCATGAGTCACTGAAAGCTAACATGTAGTTGCAGCAAGCAATTAGGAAGGCAAATGGTATGTTGGACTTTATTACAAGAGGATTTGAGTACAGGAGTAAAGATGTCTTACTGCAATTATATATGGCCTTGGTGAGACCGCACCTGGAGTATTGTGTACAATTTTGGTCTCCTTACCTAAGAAAGGATATACTTGCCATAGAGGGAGTGCAACGAAGGTTCACCAGACTGATTCCTGGGATGGCAGGATTGTCGTATGAGGAGAGATTGAGTAGACTAGTCCTGTATTCTCTAGAGTTTAGAAGAATGAGAGGTGATCTCATTGAAACATACAAAATTCTTACAGGGCTCGACAGGGTAGATGTAGGGAGGATGTTTCCCCTGGCTGGGGAGTCTGGAATCAGGGATCACAGTCTCAGAATAAAGGGTAGGCCATTTAGGACTGAGATGAGGAGAAATTTCTTCACTCAGAGGGTGGTGAATCTTTGGAATTCTCTACCCCAGAGGGCTGTGGAGGTTCAGTCATTGAGTACATTCAAAACAGAGATCGATAGATTTCTAGATACTGAAGGCGTCAAGGGATATGGGGATGGTGCAGGAAAATGGCGTTGAGGTAGAAGATCAGCCACGATCTTGTTGAATGGCGGATGGGCCGAATGGCCTACTATTGCACCTATTTCTTATGTTCTTAAATATTCCAGGCTATAGGATCTTTAGAAAGGACAGGGAAATTGGGAAAGGAGGGGAAGTAGCAATATGATAAAAGACACAATTACCGCAGTAGAAAGAAGGGATTTCAGTAAGGGCGATCGGGCAGTGGAAACGCTATGAGTAGAACTAATGAATGCAAAGGATGCAAGATTCTAGCAGGAGTTGTCTACAGGCCTCCTGATAGTAGAGACGTAGAGGCAGGGATAAATACGGTGATCAGGGAAGGATGTAGAAAGAAACAACGTGGTTATAATGGGAAATTTTCATGTTTACATAGACTGGGAGAAGCAGAACTGCTCAAATAATAAAAGGAATGAGTTTCTAGAATGTATTCGGGACAGTTTTTTGGAACAATGTTTTAGAACCGACAAGGGAACAGGCCATACTGAATATAATGATGAGTAACGAACCAGAATTAGTTAACAATCTGACGGTAATGCAGCATCTTGCAAATAGTGTTCATAATATAATTGAATTTGGTATTAGGTTGGACAGGGAGAAGGAAGAGTCACAAACCAAGGTTGTAAATTTAAGTAAGGCAAACTTTGAAGGGATGAGAAATGCACTGATCGCAATAAACTGGGCTGAGCTGTTAATGGGTAAATCTACAGCCAGTATTCAAAGGAATATTTGGTATGATACAAAACCAGTACATAACCCTAAAAGACAAAGGCTCCACTTGTGTAGTTAAGCAATCCATGGCCAACAAATGAAGTAAGAGTCAGTATCAAGCTCAAAGGCTTTTACAAGTGAACGTAAAAGCGTCAATCCAGTGGACTGGGACAGCTATGAAAAGCAACAAGGTGATACAAAGAAAGTAACAAGGGGTCCAAAAAGGGAATATGAATAAAAACTTTGAAAGGATATCAAAGCTAACAGCAAAAGTATTTATAAGCATATTAAAAGCAATAGAGTAGTAAAAGAGAATGTGGACCCTTTAAAGACAGGTGCAAGCAAGACTATATTGGATAATAAGGAAATGGCAGACTTATTAAATGAGTAATTTAACGCAAGTAAAAAAATGACAATGGAGAAAATAATGGGACTTAAGGTAGACGAATCTCCAGGACCTGATGGTTTCCACCCCAGGGTATTAAAAGAAATAGGTAAGGAAATTGCAAATGCTTTAGTCCTAATTTTCCAAAACTCTCTAGATTCAGGAATCGTGCCTTTGGATTATAAAATTGCAAATTTGTCACTCGATTAATTAAGAAGGGGGAAACCAGGTAATTACAGACTTGACAGTTCAACATCAATTGTGGGGAATTTACTGGAATCCATCATCAGAGACAGAGTGATTGAGCAGTTGGTCAAGTATCAGCTGATCAGATGAAGAGCAACTTTAGCAGGACAAAAAACATGCCAGTAGATTGGGCAGATAAATTTTAACACACAGAAATGTAAGGTGATACACTTTGGAAGAATGAATAACGAGAAGACATATACACTAAATGGTAAATTTAAGTAAAGAAGTCGAGCAGCAGAGAGATTTAGGGTTTAGATAGACAAAATTTTAAAAGTGGGAGGACAAGTTGATAAGCTTTCGGGAAAAAAGCACATAGGATCCTAAGTGTTATTAATAGGGATCTAGGGTAAAAAAGCAAAGAAATAATGCTAAACCTATACATATTATTGTTTATGATGTGGAGATGCCGGTGATGGACTGGGGTTGACAATTGTAAACAATTTTACAACACCAAGTTATAGTCCAGCAATTTTATTTTAAATTCACAAGCTTTTGGAGATTTTCTCCTTCCTCAGGCAAATGTTTCAAGATCTCGAAACATTTGCCTGAGGAAGGAGAAAATCTCCGAAAGCTTGTGAATTTAAAATAAAATTGCTGGACTATAACTTGGTGTTGTAAAATTGTTTACATTTATTATTGTTTAGGTCAGTTAGAATATTACATTCAGTTTTGAGTGCCCTACTTGAGGAAATATATCAAGGCCATGGAGAGGGTGCAGAAGAGATCCCATAATAACTTTTAAAAGGAAATGTTTGAAAAATGAAAGGGTATGGGGAATGTGCAGGGGAATGTGACCAAGAGAATAGTTCTTTCAGACAGTACAGGCACGATGGGCTGAACGGCCTCCTTCTACACTGTAGAATTCTGTGATAATGTTAATAAATTTGACTGGTTAAGGGTGACAGAGAACCATGACAGTTACTGGAAGTGCAAGTTATACAAGACTTAAAATATTATATATATTATGTATTATGTTCAAAATGAGTGTCAACTTTCAGTCGGACTTTGAACTAGAATTAGAAACAAAAATTAAAATTCTATATCTTTCATTGCCTACTCAGCTAAACTCCTACCCACACCCCAGTTCATGATTCATCTGCTTATTAAAAAGTCAGTGTAAAAATTGAGATAAATTGAATAACTGGCAAAGATACAAAAGTCCAATACTAAGGTATATAATTGTTTAATAATTGATTAGATGCAGAAATAAAGAATAAAGAAATATAGATGAACAGAAAAATATAGGAGATAATGACAGATATACAGATGAATACATTGAGAATATTTTCCCACAAAGCTACAGATGTAATAAAGCAGTTAAAGCTGTATGATTTTATAGTTAAAAGAGAGCTGGGTGACTGTTAGGAAGGAGATTGAGGGTTATAACATTAAAAGTAGACAGAGGCAATGAAATGATGTGTCAAATCTGATGGTTCCTCAGCAGTTAGGACTATGAGAATGCAATGCCGATGAAGGCAAAGGGTCAAAGATGCATATTGTAGGTGTACAGTTAGAAAGGCACCTTTGGGAGAGGCAGTGAGTAACTCTGCATACCTTCCCTAAAAAGTTAAATAGGTTGTGCAGATTCCATGATAGAGTGGATTATACATGGTTCGTGCTTGATGTGTTGATGCTTACTTATATCTTTAAAGACAGACTATTGGATTTTGCCTCTATTTTAAATTTGTCATCCTTATCTCTGTAATCTCCTATAACCCTCCGAGATCTCTGCGCTCCTCCAATTCTGGCCTCTTGCGCATCCCCGATTTTAATCACTCCACCATTGGCGGCCGTGCCTTCAGCTACCTAGGCCCTAAGCTCTGGAATTCCCTCCCGAAACCTCTCCACCTCTTCCTCCTCCTTTAAGACGCTCCTTAAAACCTACCTCTTTGACCAAGCTTTTGGTCGCCTGTCCTAATATCTTCTATATGGCTCGGTGTCAAATTTTGTTTGTTAACGCTCCTATGAAGTGCCTTGGGACGTTTTACTACGTTGAAGGCGCTATATAAATGCAAGTTGTTGTTGTTGTCATATTGATTTCCTATGGTGTTGCTCATACCAAGTCAAAGGATATACTTTTTAAAAATGAAAGGAACATTATCCCATTTATTGCACAATGTATAATTCTGCTGCTAAGGTGTCTCTGTCTAACTGATGGCTCCCTTTAAGGTCTCAATGTCTGGTTTCTGTATTGACACATCCTGAGTTCAACTGGATGCTAATTTCTCTTAGGCAGATCCCGAGGTCAATTACAGGGTATTCTCTGAAGCTATGGAAGATTATTTGAAACCAACAAGAAATTGCTGTTTTTCTATCTTTTGACATCGTTCTTTAAGTGCGAGATAGAAATTTGCAAGTGTGACAAAATGTGACATCTCTAGTGTGAGTGAAGCATCTCAAAACATATATACATATATCTACATAATTTTATAAAACTCTTTTGTCCATGCACACTTCATTTCAACTTTTTCATTCTGAATTCCTAGTTCCACATTTATAATGGCAACTGCCAATGTACACTTGTCACACCATAATTGCACCCTCGTGCCAGTGGAGGCACTGTGAGGCCACAAATATCAGGAGTGGGTAATTACAACATGACAAGTGTACATAAGTAGTTTCCATTAATACATAGTGATTTATAATGGAAATATAAGGACAGAATATATAGCTTTGAGGAATGAATTATGTCTGCATAACTTTGCTTCACCTGAAGACTTCACTTGGTCTTGACTTCCCTTGTGCAATGTCCCAGAAGATCACCTTGATATGCATAAAGGCCCTGAATTTCTGTGGGGTTCTCCCGCTGTAACTTCTTAAGAGAGATCAGTGAAACGCCTGGAGAAACTGCGAGAATGGCTGAAAACCACAGGAATTTTGGGCATTTATATATAAAAAAAAGTGTGTCTCCTGTGATTTGGTAAGTCAGATGATGTGTTCTATTATAACGACAGGAATGTTGTACCGTGTAACGTATAAAATATTATCCTGCTAAGGTTAGGAGCTATGTTTAAGTGGTCTGTGTCCTTAAAGCCACAAAGTTTAATTTCAGTAAATCCTGAGGTAAATTAGAGGTTAACTATTACGTGTGAGGGAGGTTTGCAGTTCGGTAGGTGCTTGTGAATTCCCAGCAGTCAATTCGAGATTAATTGCTCTTTGTAAGAGAGTTTGTAGATTGGTAGATGTTTCAAATTTCCAGCTCCAGGTCAGAAGAAACCAGCAGAGCTGCTTTTATTTTGCTTTTAATATTTTTGACACTTTGAAATGTGACACCTGATAGTGTGACCTCTGAAGTATGACAGATGTGAGAGTTTAGTGGATCTTCCATGGTATTGCTTACATTGAGTCATAAGATATGCTGTTTCACGCTATAGATTGTAAAATTGATCTGGCTATTGATTTATGGTGACTATATTAAAAACACAATTTCACTTATTATGAGATTGTAAATGGTATTTTCAGGTTCAAATTATGTGATCATGTCCATATTTTCATAGAAATCATAAATCTATAACCTTGATTATTGTGTTTGCATTCAGTTTATCTCTTACATTTAAAAAAAAATGCAGAATACAATGAAAAGGAAGATGTCTGAAGTTGCAGGTAGGTAGCAGGTGTGTAGCATGACTCAGAAGGCCATGGGGTTTCATAATGTTGAAAGGGCAGTTGAAGGATCGGTGGAGCAATAGGAGGGGATGGTGAGGTATGGGTGGAGCAGAGGGGCGTTGGGATCTGGGAGCATTGGGGTGGGGCTGGTCTCCATTAGCCAAGTACCCAACTAAAGTGCATTTTAGACAAGTACCCAACTAAAGTGCACTTTAGACAAGTACCCAACTAAAGTGCATTTTAGACAAGTACCCAACTAAAGTGCATTTTAGACAAGTACCCAACTAAAGTGCATTTTAGACAAGTACCCAACTAAAGTGCATTTTGGACAAGTACCCAACTAAAGTGCATTTTGGACAAGTACCCAACTAAAGTGCATTTTGGACAAGTACCCAACTAAAGTGCATTTTGGACAAGTACCCAACTAAAGTGCATTTTGGACAAGTACCCAACTAAAGTGCATTTTGGACAAGTACCCAACTAAAGTGCATTTTGGACAAGTACCCAACTAAAACGCATTTTAGACAAGTACCCAACTAAAGTGCATTTTAGACAAGTACCCAACTAAAGTGCATTTTAGACAAGTACCCAACTAAAGTGCATTTTAGACAAGTACCCAACTAAAGTGCATTTTGGACAAGTACCCAACTAAAGTGCATTTTAGACAAGTACCCAACTAAAGTGCATTTTAGACAAGTACCCAACTAAAGTGCATTTTAGACAAGTACCCAACTAAAGTGCATTTTAGACAAGTACCCAACTAAAGTGCATTTTAGACAAGTACCCAACTAAAGTGCATTTTGGACAAGTACCCAACTAAAGTGCATTTTGGACAAGTACCCAACTAAAGTGCATTTTGGACAAGTACCCAACTAAAGTGCATTTTGGACAAGTACCCAACTAAAGTGCATTTTGGACAAGTACCCAACTAAAGTGCATTTTGGACAAGTACCCAACTAAAGTGCATTTTGGACAAGTACCCAACTAAAGTGCATTTTGGACAAGTACCCAACTAAAGTGCATTTTGGACAAGTACCCAACTAAAGTGCATTTTAGACAAGTACCCAACTAAAGTGCACTTTAGACAAGTACCCAACTAAAGTGCACTTTAGACAAGTACCCAACTAAAGTGCATTTTAGACAAGTACCCAACTAAAGTGCATTTTAGACAAGTACCCAACTAAAGTGCACTTTAGACAAGTACCCAACTAAAGTGCACTTTAGACAAGTACCCAACTAAAGTGCACTTTAGACAAGTACCCAACTAAAACGCATTTTAGACAAGTACCCAACTAAAGTGCATTTTAGACAAGTACCCAACTAAAGTGCATTTTAGACAAGTACCCAACTAAAGTGCACTTTAGACAAGTACCCAACTAAAGTGCACTTTAGACAAGTACCCAACTAAAGTGCACTTTAGACAAGTACCCAACTAAAGTGCACTTTAGACAAGTACCCAACTAAAGTGCACTTTAGACAAGTACCCAACTAAAGTGCATTTTAGACAAGTACCCAACTAAAGTGCATTTTAGACAAGTACCCAACTAAAGTGCACTTTAGACAAGTACCCAACTAAAGTGCACTTTAGACAAGTACCCAACTAAAGTGCACTTTAGACAAGTACCCAACTAAAGTGCACTTTAGACAAGTACCCAACTAAAACGCATTTTAGACAAGTACCCAACTAAAACACTCAGGTAGATGCCAATATTAGATACACTGAATAAACAAGTTCATTTTTTTAATGTAAACATACTGTATAAAAACTTCAATATTAAGAAAAAATGTTTGATAATCTATCATTCTGCTGGGGGAGGAATGGAAAGTCTGGGTCTCAATACAATTAATACTAAATATATAAAAGTGATCCTTTGCCATCGGATGTGTTAACACATTCATTCTTGTCATTTGACCTACATGGTTAAAGCAGTTCAACTATTTACCTGACGGCAACCTTTATAAGAGAAGAAGAATGTGTCCATGGAGTTCATCAGGCTTTGGAATATTTAGCAGCATTTTGTAACCTGATAATCTTGGGTCATTGGCTGTTGCTGACTAACAAAAGTTAGACAAAACCTGGAGTCCGGTGCATTTTAAATGTATTTTGTTCTCTCTGAGTCAATTGAAGGGTGGCTATTAACACATGGAAAATGCTCATCTGGTTAATCAAGTAAGAACGCTATTTTTCTCTGTGTAATGAGATTCCCTGATCAACAAGCTCTTCCTTACATGTTGACAGTTTCCAAAGTATTCCAGCCACCAGCAGTTTGCCGCTGACCTCACCTTGGGATATCAAACAGCTGCTAACAACCCCCCCCAGGCAGATAATGATTGCTATTAGACAGTCCATGCAGACTTTATACAGAGGAGCTCTGGTCTTTGGTGTATCCTGTGCATGTTGCTGCTGAAAGGTCACAATGTCTGAAATCTAATGCCATTGATACAACTAGTGTTGCAAGACACCCTGTTCACTGCAGTGCTAAATGTTAGTGTTATTAAAGCTATCAAGTTTCTGCTCCTTGTTGCAAAGGTCAAATGCCATTGAAGATTCAAACAATCTAATTTAGACAGCTGGATATCTTCCACTGCTTCTGTTTGAATTAATATGCAAATCTAACTATCCTGGTCTTTTGTGGAGCACTGGGTCAGTACCTCTGTGACTTACTTTAATTCAGCCTAATCAAATGGGATGAAAGTTTCCATTCTGTAATGGATGTAAAATGAGTTTTCAGCAGTGTCAACACAGTTCTTAATAGGTACAAGTACACTGCATAAAACTGCCCCTTTACGACCCTTTTCCACTAAGGGTTGACGATATAGTTAAGTAACTCCCACTGACAGCATCTATTGTTGGGTCTGCCATTTTGGATCTGGCTGTGGGCAAGTTGATTTCTCAGCCCACCTGTACGGAAATTCAATGCGCTTTCCCTATTGCAAGCCTAACATCAGGAAAGGTCTCAGGGAAATTGGCAAAGTCAAGTTCCCAGTTTTACTGCCTGTGCGGTTCTCCTATTGTCACCGAATCTGTGTGCAGAATAAACGAGGCAGATTCTGCAGCAAAGGAAACAATAATGACTGTGTCCCCAGGCTATATAGGGTTAAAAATCACTTGGGGACCCACATTATGCAATGATCCCCTTTGGGCAGTGTCCATATGTGGGTCTTGGGTGAGGACAAGATCAGGTTCTAAGTGATGCCTCCCATGATGGAATAACCTGCCAATAATCACTGCTAGGCTCATACATGAAGAACGGTCACTTGCCAAAGTATTAGATGACTACTAGTGCCAGTGAAACCATCCCACAGCATGAGTGACTGCCCTCAGGAGTTGAAGGGGAAATAAATGGAAAAGAAAAGAAAAACATGGAACAAGAAAAGGCCATTTGACTCAGTAAACCCATTCCTTACATTGATCATGTACAATTCACTCTATCATTTAAAAAAAAGTCATTCTTGTGATGTGGGCATCGCTGGTAAGGCCAGCAGTTATTGCCCTTCCCTAGTTGCCTTTGAGAAGCTGGTGGGAGGCCGCCTTCTTCTTGAACTGCTGCAGTCCGTGTGGTGAAGGTGCTCCCACAATGCTGTCATGAACTCTATTCAACTCACTCCACATCCTGAAGAAAGGTTCCACAAAGTTTCTGCCTCCGCTCCCTCCCCCCACCCAAGAGGCAAATCAAGCAGAATACTTGATACATATATTACGACCAGTTTCTACATCCTAGACTGGATGCTGCCCTTTGTATCACATTTCTGTGGTTGCAGTAACTCAGGTGCCATCATGTTCCATACAGTATTTGGTCATCACTATATTTATCCTTGTCGCCCTTAATCTCATCCTTAACCAGTCGTCCAACTTATCTGAACCTTTTTTACAGGACGAGGAACAGGGTGCTAGGGGTTTGGTAATCTCTCTGAAACCCATCTCTGTTAATGGGCAGCTCTGGTCTACACATGGTATTGTGATGAACTGTGGTCACTGTACTTGTACATGCAGTGGAGTGGATTGAAAGAGCAATGTGATCTAATTTTTTTTTTAACTAAGGGAATGGAGAACCAGGATAGAAATACCATTCTAAGTTAATGGAGACATAAACTGAATAGAATTTAAGCAGTAACGTCTTTGCTCCTAGAGTTGCTAACATGGAATGATACCGCGTAGAACAGCAAATGTTAGCTTAGTTGTAGCATTCAGTAAGGGGCAGTGAACTGAATCCTGATTCTGCAGACAGTAGAGGCATCTGGGCTTGCTACAGGTCAGAGTTGTGAAATGAAGGTACCCAAATAGGATACAAATTACATGGTGGGCCAGACAGACTAAATGGTATTTTCTCACTCTCACATTCTTATGCTTTAAACACAGTCAACAGAGTGCAATGAGACTAACAAAAGTGGCATTCATTTTTGTGATAAAAATGCCTTTACCAAGAAGGTCATTTGTTTGGAAGCATGACGCAATGGTATAAATTGCACCAAAACACGTGTTGATGAAAGCACTCCATTACATTGCTTACTCATAATCATCGTCAAAAGGCACACTTCTTTTCTCACCCTAACGAGAAAATGTTTTTTTTCTATGAAGATGATCCACCTTTAAGAATATTTTGAAAACAAAATAACCAATTTGTACAGAATCCATTGGCCACCATTTCTAGGCTACTTCTCAACATTTTCTACACTTAGTACAAAGGACCATTGAGCACCGATAAATCTCCTCACAGTACAGCTGATGTTTTTTGACTTATTTTGTCCTTCTGTTGTCTTCAAATGCCATGCACTTTCCCTGGTTGACAGACTGGAGTCCGTGTTAATGTTTCTCTTTATCTGGCCACTGGGAGGTCCAAACATTGCTGGAATGACTAATCTCTAAAAATTTCCCTCACCCTTTATGGGGATGAATTTTGCCCCTATTTGCCACTTCCCATGAAGCATAGTTGATATTGGGAACTATATGGGGAATTTTGGGCACAGACCTGAGTCCTTCCAATTCAGGAGACCATGGTGCTAACCAGAGTTGTTAATTGTTACCTCACGAAACACCTCACACTACTTAGTCTAGGCAATAGTATCTTCTGATCCATTCTCTGATATTGTCATTTTTGCTCTCTATAATGCTAACTAACCCCTCCGCTACCTCTCTCAAACGTAATTGATATCAGCATTTTCTAAAAAGATCAATACACTCGCTCCTGCTGATTATAGAATCATAGAATCATAGAAGTTACAACATGGAAACAGGCCCTTTGGCCCAACATGTCCATGTCGCCCAGTTTATACCACTAAGCTAGTCCCAATTTCCTGCACTTGGCCCATATCCCTCTATACCCATCTTAACCATGTAACTGTCCAAATGCTTTTTAAAAGACAAAATTGTACCTGCCTCTACTACTGCCTCTGGCAGCTCGTTCCAGACACTCACCACCCTTTGAGTGAAAAAATTGCCCCTCTGGACCCTTTTGTATCTCTCCCCTCTCACCTTAAATCTATGCCCCCTCGTTATAGACTCCCCTACCTTTGGGAAAAGATTTTGACTATCTACCTTATCTATGCCCCTCATTATTTTATAGACTTCTATAAGATCACCCCTAAACCTCCTACTCTCCAGGGGAAAAAGTCCCAGTCTGTCTAACCTCTTTTGAAACAAATGTAGACTCAACAACCATCACATGAACCACTTCAATGATCTTACACAATGTATTGTTACCTGAAAAATGACCTCTTTCTAAAATCTCCTCTCTTGACTACGTACTAGATGATGCAAAGTCAGGAGTCAGAAAATAATGTTAATTTACATATTTATACTTATTCATAGTAACAAATAGATCCTCTACAGCACTGCTCACAGTAGGTTGGAGGATATACTGTTCTATAAGGATAGGAGCATTATACCATATAATGCATTATTCTGTTGCTAAAGTGCAGCTATAAACAACTTAATGCATCCCCTTAAGGAGCACTTGCTCAGGTCAATTAAAGACTGATTCCTCAGGTCAATCAGAGTCAGACTGTTTTTTATACTTTTTAAGTGTAACACATAAAATTACATCAATGCCACCTTAAGTGCGATGGACACAGATGTGCTAGATACAACACATAGTAGCTGATGTCCCACAGTGTTGTTGATGGTGAGTTGTGGGTTTTATAAGGATACGGGTGTTATGCTAAGTAGTATTAACACAGGCATTGGTTTATCAGCACTGGGGGCAGCTATAGGATCTGGGTCTCGCAACACAAGCTCTGGGACTCTCTCCCAGTGATCCGAGGACCCGCCTGGTGGTTTTTAGAACCCATCTCTGCAGTGTTTCCCGGCCTTTGAGGGCAATCCTAGGATCTGGGAGAATGAGGCGAGGGCAAGAATCACTGCAGAAAGGGGTTCTGAAGGCATTAAGCAGTTGCCCGGATCACTGGAGGAACGTCCCTGGGTTGGGGAGTATCGGGAGGTCCCGGGACCTGGAAGGGTGATCTTTGTGATTACTGAATACAGGGGTGTGGGGAGGGTCCCAGGATTTGGAAGCTGGAAATGTATTGCAAGTCCTGGGCGGGGGAGGGGGTTCAAGGGAACTTGGGAGGGGGGCCTGGCAGTATTGAGGAGAGGGGGCAGGGTTTGGCAGCCTTGAGGTAAAAGGGGCCCAGGTTAATGGGACGTCCAGAGTTTTGGAAAGGTGCTATATAAATGCAAGGTTTTTCTTTCTTTTTTCTTTCTTGACACCTTTTAAACCGTCAGGTTTCTTACCCATCTGTCTGTGGTCCCTTTCAGGCCAGTAGGCACCACACCATTGCGTTCCCATTGTCAGCCAGGTCCTGCCATTAGGTTTCTCCCTTACAGCATTTGGTGTATTATTAGTGTGTTTGCCAACTTATACAGTCTACAAATTTCGATAACCAAACAAAATTACCTCTTAAGACACTCATAATTTCATTGTGTAGGTGGTTTCCAAGTTTTAATCAAAACAAATTTACTTTTAAGCAGAAAATGGTTTGCTGCCTTTTTCAGAAGAGGATTTTTTAAAGTGAATTTGGAACTAAAATGAGGGGCTTACATTTACAGAATTGGCATTTACAGAAGCCAACCAGGAGGAATTCAATAATTCAAATTGATCGTCCAGCTATGTTTAAATCACTTTGAAAAATAATCTGAGATGCACTTCAACTTTTCCACTGAGAAAAATAAATCCATTCTTGAGAAACATTCTTTGTTTTGCTTTCTAAATGTCAACAAAAGAAATTACAGGTGCTGTTAATCACAGGTCTAACTGCATGGGAGGTAAAAATTGTGTTATTCATAATAGAAAATGAGCACACTTTAAATATGAAACTTGCCTCAAATAAATGAGAATTAAATTTCCAGTTTGTCTTGAAATCTTTTGGAAAATGCAAAGAATTTCAAATCCTCACAAATGAGGGGAGACAACCTCCTAATTCGATTCAGAGAAATCTACTCATCTATGAAGGAAAATTCTGCAAACTGCATGGCCTGAATTTTCCTCCTGAAAATTGCCTGACGCCAAGATGTACAGAGGTGGTGAGCAAAGGAAACAGCCTACTGCCTAAACACCACCCCAAAAAGTGCAAATCAGAATCTTTGTCCGACCCATCTGACGGAGACTGGAACCGGCTGCCTTGAGCCCCACCCGCCACATATAAATGTCAATGGGCAGGTGTGGCCTTGTTCTTCTAGATCTTTTCTTTTGTTGGCGCTTCTTTCCTGCTCAAAGAAAACACCAGCAATATAATAAAGTTGGTGGTGTTAAGACCAATATGGTGTCCCAGAGGTGGGAAACCCACAGCGAAGGCCGTTGATGAAACTTCGCTGAACTTGCAGGTCTTTAAAAGTCTGTAATGGACTGATTAACTGAGCCTGTTGACATCTTAGGCATTAAAGTTGCTTGCAAGATTCTAGTGAGTAATTAAACATTCTGCAAATTTTTGGAAAGTTATGCATTTCCTTCTAGGAATTCCCTTGTTTCTTTGTTTTGAGGAAGTGGACCACAAGGATATAGAAGAGCAGAGTATGGAGGCCAGCAGAGTCTGGCATCATTGACGTCATAAAAATCCCGCCTGTAGATAACTATGCCAGAGGATCTACAGACCAAAGAGATCGTATCTGGATTTCTCACACAAGCAGGGGCTGGTAACGTGACTGCACCTGCAGATGACGAGAAGGAAGAAGTTGAAGGCCATCCATCCTCAGAGAATGAAGATGTTACCCAGGAGGTAACACAGGACAATCTGTTGCCAGCACTGAGATATTAGCCAGGAAATCATCAACTGTTTCCATCAGAGATGAGGCAGTAGATCTGTGGAAAACCTACTTCCATTGATGACCCCTTGCAATTGTCCACAGCTAACCATCATTCAAACTAGCAATAACTTTTAGATCAGGGAAAGGACCATTCCAACTTTTATCAAAGAGAGAATTGGAAATTTCCACAAGAAACAATTGCACAAGCACACCAATATACAAAGAACTTCCAGATTTTCATTAGGTCCTCTATTTCTTCTCACCATGCCTACTTCTTGTGCCTAAAACCCTCCTTACAAGCGAAACTAACTTCTTACTCCTACATGGTGCTACCCGAGTGTCATGGGGTTGTGAGCTGGCTGGCTGGGATGTTTCTAATGGAGCCTTTGATGACCAGGGTGACACTCATTTCAATAATGCAGACGTCCTTGAAGTATCCGCTTCTGGTTGCATCTCTCGTGCACTTGCAATGGTTGTCAGGCCCAGGCCTGAAGCTCCCTTGTGCCAACATTAGAAGGGGACTAGATGGATGCACCTCACTGTCACTATTGTGAGAAATGGAGACATCTGTTACCATCTTTGCAGCCCGCTGGCGCAGGGCATGGGCTCAGTGCTTCCAATGGTCAGCATGAGAACAGACCAAATAGTCCAAATTAAGTCCTGCAATCCCGGTGAGATGGCCCTGTTCAGGCACCTAATGAAGCAGCCATACCCGCCACTTGGAAGCAACTACTGCATTTATAAACTCCTCCTTGATGTCACAGATATTTCCTGGACTGCCACACTCTCCAGGGTGTTCTGCAGTGCCTGACAAACCCCCTGCACTAAAGCAGGTGATGGACTTCTCCGACTTATCCACCATTTCCACCACATACGTGGAGACAGTCTCCACTGCCTGCACGGGCTTGATGTTTCTGTACCGCTTTCTCTTGAAAATCGAGCCCTTGAGATCAAGGTCCCTATGCTCCTCGGGCGAGGGCAGCTGTCTGTCCACCCTCCAGCGTGGCATGGCTGCTTCCTCCTCTTCCCCTCCCAGATCTTCCTGATCACTTGTGCAAAGTGTTTCACCCAGTGATATTCCTTCTGACTCATTAAATTATATCCTCCAGTGTGGGTGAGGCTGGAGCATGAGTGGTTGAACTGAAGGTGCCAGGCTTCCCGAGACCCATCATCTTCAGGCTGAGCATCACCTATGAGGGTAAGAAAGGGAATACACTTAGGAGGATGGACTCCCACATGTAACTTTGGATTAGCAACAGAGCAACGACAGGAGATCTTACAGTTAAGGTGAACGTCTGCAGATTGTTCAACAACTCACTGCACCTCACACAATCCCTTTCATCACCAAGCTGTTCCTGGCAGCTCGCCCCCAGCTTCCCCATCTCCCACCACCTCCCTGGTACGTTTGCTGAAAGCAGAAGCACTTCGTCTTTGTGTGCAGTAGGTGGTATAGAGGTAGACATTCCTACCCCTGCACTTCTTTGCTGCTGACTGTGGGTAACCTTTTCCTTTGCAAGGAAATGTAGATTGAGAGGGTACCCGAATGACGCATTCAACTTTACCCAGGTGTGTGCAGGCACTGCATGGTTAGAATGCTTTCAGGTGCAGGCACGAAGCAATCCCTTCTCTTTTGAGTCTACCGCTCCCATCCTTGATCTCAGGCACAAGGATGAGGCACAAGGGAATGGTGGGAAAGGTGCTTGTGTGTAAATCGTGAAATTCCTTGTGAAGAAGATGTTACACCAATCTTTTTGTTTACACTACAAGGGCATGATAGAAATGGATGCAAGTCATGCTTCTAGCACTCTTTCAGGACGTGCATGGATCCTTGTGATTTCACTTACCATGCCCAACCTCGGATGGTCATTAAACCATTTCCGCCACAGTGTTACCATTCATGAGGTGGCCTGAGGTGCCAGTTACTGCCTGAGCCACCTCCCTCCATGCCGCCGGCACCACCCACTTCTGTGGTTTGTCTTGGGTACCAAAGATTCGGTCTCTTGTCCTTATCTCTCCCAACAGAACCTCCATGGAAGCTTCTGAAAATCTAGAGGCTTTGACTACAGCAGATGCCCTCAATGATGCTCATCCTTCTGCCATTTCAGATTTTTTTTTTATTCATTCATGGGATGTGGACGTCGCTGGCAAGGCCGGCATTTATTGCCCATCCCTAATTGCCCTTGAGAAGGTGGTGGTGAGCCGCCTTCTTGAAGTGCTGCAGTCTGTGCGGTGAAGGTTCTCCCACAGTGCTGTTAGTAAGGGAGTTCCAGGATTTTGACCCAGCGACGATGAAGGAACGGTGATATATTTCCAAGTCGGGATGGTGTGTGACTTGGAGGGGAACGTGCAGGTGGTGTTGTTCCCATGTGCCTGCTGCTCTTGTCCTTCTAGGTGGTAGAGGTCGCGGGTTTGGGAGGTGCTGTCGAAGAAGCCTTGGCGAGTTGCTGCAGTGCATCCTGTGGATGGTACACACTGCAGCCACAGTGCGCCGGTGGTGAAGGGAGTGAATGTTTAGGGTGGTGGATGGGGTGCCAATCAAGCGGGCTGTTTTGTCCTGGATGGTGTTGAGCTTCTTGAGTGTTGTTGGAGCTGCACTCATCCAGGCAAGTGGAGAGTATTCCATCACACTCCTGACTTGTGCCTTGTAGATGGTGGAAAGGCTTTGGGGACTTAGGAGGTGAGTCACTCGCTGCAGAATACCCAGCCTCTGACCAGCTCTTGTAGCCACAGTATTTATGTGGCTGGTCCAGTTAAGTTTCTGGTCAATGGTGACCCCCAGGATGTTGATGGTGGGGGATTCGGTGATGGTAATGCCGTTGAATGTCAAGGGGAGGTGGTTAGACTCTCTCTTGTTGGCGATGGTCATTGCCTGGCACTTGTCTGGCGTGAATGTTACTTGCCACTTATCAGCCCAAGCCTGGATGTTGTCCAGGTCTTGCTGCATGCGGGCTCGGACTGCTTCATGTCTGTTAGTTCTCTGCATCTTTCTCGGTTACAAACGCTTCTGGCTTTAAGCAGTTTCAGTCTCTTAAATTTCCCTCACTCTCAGCGCCGTTAAGTCATTCGGAAGCGGGAATCCTGCTGATAACCTGCCTGTAGACCACATGAGCCCCCTCCAGAAAAAGGCTGAGGGTTTCTGATGGAGTCAGGTGGCAGGTGGAGATCCGGCCCTGCTGCATTTCCAGAAGGCGGAGGAAAATCCAACCCCATATATTCGGAATGCACAGACTGTGTTGATAATTCCTTTCAATTGTTATGGAGAAAAGAATCTAATTACAGCCTACACTTTTGAGACAGGCTGAGGCCTTGGAAAACAAAAACTTTAATGAAGGTATTAAAAACACAAAAGACAATCCAATGGGTGAATTTCATGTTATTGTGAAATATATAATTTTTTGATGTATTTATTTTCCTTAATCTTATTTTAGACTTTAGAAATGTCAGTTACTGAGAAAAAATGGTGAACCAATTTGTTTTCAAAAATGTCTTGAGTGATTCAACTGGTTAACCTTCTTTCTTTTATTAGTCAGTTCTCCTAACTGGTTGTTCAGAATAGGTTGTTGTCATAAGTCCTTCGTTGTTTCTCCGAAGTAGTTTTCAAGACACTTTCTTCACTTTTGATTTCCACATTATCTACCTCCAGTTCTGGTTTCCTGCAGACTTATTTAGAGCCAATTAACAAACTGTGATGACAAAATCCGTGACGTTACAGGAGGTGTGCACAGACACAAAACTTTTAATGTATAACTATTAGCTGATCTCCTGCTGCATTGCTCGTGTTAAGTCACGATACGCTCTAAGTGTAAGTGGGATGTGTCTCTACATGGATTTATCAGTTGTTTAGTTTGGAGTCTCATATACTTTGGTGGATTCCGGCATTGAGCAAAAAAAAATAATAATTCCTCCTTTGTTTTCTTTTCCTTTGGAAAACTTGTCGCCTTCCTATGGCAGCACAACAGGAAGTGGCAACTCAGAGTGAGGGGAAATATGACGCCAACTCACATCTCTCCAAAGCATGGCACATCGCAGTGATGTTCCAATCAAATAGGTCACTGTGATCCCTGGTGAATGATTTCTTCAATTTTTCTTTATTGGGGAAAAAAAACTTTTTGTAAATGTTAAAAAACTCAAGTCCTTTTGATGTTAAAATTATATAACATACATGCCATGTTTTGAAAGCAAAAAAAAAGAAATTTAGCACTCCAAAGATTAATATTAATTTTTCTGACATTTGTGCAGGGGAACAGACACCTCGAAACATTTTTGTTATTAACGCTTCTCCGGTGCAAAATTTATTAGTTGTAGGACTGGGGCTAATTTCCTACTCCACTCAGTCCCATCACTATCTGTTAATGTTCCAAAAATAGCATACCGTAATATTTATCTTAGTGATAGCCTGCATTTGTATTATTATAAATGTAAATATTTTTAATTTGGGTGTTGCGTGTGTGTCCTGATTACCAACGATCAGTTTGAAGAATGTGTTCTGAAGCTGAAAGAAAAATACAAATAAATGTTGATATTTATATTCAATAGTTAAAATGCTGAAAATTCAGGGAGCTAAAGGTTTAGGGTCCAAAAATCCGCAACGGTTCTGCTGAATCTCCGCTGTTTCCAAGAGTTTTTGACGTGCTTTGTAAGAGGTGAAACCTCTACCTGCCCCTTACGGGGGAATCGGGTGGGGGCTCCTTACACCAGGAGTTCCTGCTAACCTGGCTTAGTCAGGACACTGGCATATCTCTGGAATCTGGCATGCCAAGTCAGTTGAGGTTTAGTGGCCTCCAGATGGGTGAACTTTAGCCCCACTTGTGGGGTCCAGACCTGGCAAATGGTGTGGACTAACAAATAACGCACAGATTAACCTCCATACACAATGGGTCAGTGGGGATAACGTTGGGATCAGGGGCTTGGGTAACAACAACAAAAACAACGATGACTTACATTTATATAGTAGTAAAACGTCCCAAGGCGCTTCACAGGAGCGATTATCAGACAAAATTTGACACCGAGCCACATAAGGGGACATTAGGACAGGTGACCATAAGTTTGGTCAAAGAGGGAGGTTTTAAGGAGCATCTTAAAGGTGGAGAGGTGGAGGGGCAGAGAGGTTTAGGGAGGGAATTCCTGAGCTTAGGGCCTAGGCACATGAAGGCACGGCCGCCAATGATGGAGCCATTAAAATCGGGGATTCACAAGAAGCAAGAATTGGAGGAGCGCAGAGAACTCGGAGGGTTGTAGGGCTGGAGGAGGTCACAGAGATAGGGAGGGGGCGAGGCCATGGAGGGATTTGAAAACAAAGATGAGAATTTTAAAATCGGAACATTCCCGTACCAGGAGCCAATGTAGGTCAGCGAGCACATGGGTGATGGGAGAACAAGACTTGGTGCGAGTTAGGATACAGGCAGCAGAGTTTTGGATGAGCTCAAGTTTATGGAGGGTGGAAGATGGGAGGCCATCCAGGAGACCATTGGAATAGTCGAGTCTAGAGGTAACAAAGGCATGGATGCGGTTTCCAGCAGCAGATGAGCTGAGGCAGGGGCGGAGATAGGCGATGTTACAGAGGTGGAAGTAGGCGGCCTTGGTGATGGAGCGAATATGAGGTCGGAAGCTCATCTCAGGGTCAAACAGAATGTCAAGGTTGCGAACGGTCTGGTTCAGCCTCAGACAGTGGCCAGGGAGAGGGATGGAGTCGGTGGCTAGGGAACGGAGTTTGCGGCAGAGACCAAAGACAATGGCTTCGGTCTTCCCAATACTTGGGTGGAGGAAATTTTTGCTCGTCGGACAAGCAGTGTGACAAATGATTAACAGTGGAGGGGTCGATGGAGGTGGTGGTGAGGCAGAGCTGGGTCAGCGTACATGTGGAATCTGACGTCGTGTTTTCGGATGGCGTCGCTGAGGAGCAGCATGTGGATAAAAAAATAGGAGGAGGCCAAGGATAGATCCCTGGGGGACTTCAGATCGAACGGTGTGGGGGTAGGCAGAGAAGCCATTGCGGGTGATTCTCTGGCTACGACTGGATAGATAAGAATGGAACCAGGCGAGCGCAGTCCCACCGCTGGACGACCTCCCCAATGGTGGGTGGGAGACAGATTTTCGGCCAACATGGAACAGACAGCTGCTCCAGATATGCCTGTAGTGATGCCTGCGCCCACCTGCGTTGTGCAAATTAAGTGCCCTCCCACTGACCCCACAAAGGGAGGATACTGGCGTAATCGCTGAGATTGCGTCCCAAGGATTTTTATCCCCTTAAACTAATTAGCAATTAGTCAATGCTTTTCAGAGAGGGGAGAAAGCAGAGTAGAAAACTGTTGGGAAAAAAGGGTAGCAAATTGGAAGCTGTAATAATGACCAGATCTGTGAGTAAAATAATCCCAAATATCAGTTCTACTGTAATTATGCAGGAGGATCCCAGCCCAGGTATTGTGCTGAGCTAGCTGCTCTCAGCCAAACAAAACTGTTGACATCAGCACTTACTGCTTGGATAATAAGAGTCTAAATGAGGTAGAGGAGCAGAGGGACCTCATGGTACAGATACACAAATCACTAAAAGTAGCGATGCAGGTTAATAAGGCCATAAAAAAAACAAACCAAGCACAGGGGTTCATTTCTAGAGGGATAGAATTGAAAAGCAGAGAAGTTATGTTAAACTTATATAGGACCTCGATTAGACCACACTCGGAGCATTGTGCACAGTTCTGGTCTCCATATTATAAAAAGGATATAGAGGCATTGGAGAAGATGCAAAAAAGATTTACTAGGATAAGACCAGAACTGAGAGGTTATACCTATCAGGAACGAGAAGACTGAGGGGTGACCTGATAGAGGTCTTTGAGATAATGAAAGGGTTTGATAGGGTAGATGTAGAGAAGATGTTTCCACTTGTGGGGGAGACCAGAACTAGGGGCCATAAATATAAGATAGTCACCAATAAATCCAATAGGGAATTCAGGAGAAACTTCTTTACCCAGAGAGTGGTGAGAATGTGGAACTCGCTATCACAAGGAGTAGTTGAGGCGAATAGCATCGATGCATTTAAAGGGAAGCTGGATAAACACATGAGGGAGAAAGGAATAGAAGGATATGCTGATGGGGTTAGATGAAGTAGGGAGGGAGGAGGCTCGTGTCAAGCATAAACACCAGCATGGACCTGTTGGGCTGAATGGCCTGTTTCTGTGCTGTACATTCCATGTAATTTTATGTAATCTCAAGCCTAGGGAGAGCCAAAATCAACCAGGTTTATTGTTCCTGATTGCTAACCAGTGATTGCTGCTGTAAGTGCATGTGTGTGGATGTTAGACAAGGGCAAGGTTGGGCTTGACTGTGTTGCCTACAATGATTGAAAAGGATACTCACTCTCCAGGTTCACACATGAGAAATGGGCACTTGGATAAGGTACAGGAATGCAGCGATGAAACTGAACCTGAGAATAAGTTAGCACCTTGAGGAGGAGGGAATTGAGCTGGAAGGAGGGAGGGGAGGTGGGGGAAGAGTAACACACTTTTAAGCTTGGGCTTTATTCTCAAAGTTTATTTCATCTCAATTTATTAGTGTGTTACTGTCAGGTTATCTTATTTTCCTTCACAAAGAATCAAATCTGGTGTCCTGGACAACATTCCTCCCTCAACCAACATCGGCAAATGCAAATTAATTGGTCATTCATCCAATTGTGAGTTTTGCTGTGCACAAAATGGCTGCTGTGTTTGCCTATATAACAGTAGTCAGTGCACTTCATTGTATGTGAAGCGCTTTGTGGTATTTATGAGCGATGCAATGAAACATTATATAAATGCGAGTCTATTTTTACTTTTCAAAATGACGTTAACCTTATGAGGATATGTAGGTGGTAATGCTTGTGGCTTATTTAAAAAAATTATTATAGACGCTTGCAAGGGGATCAAAGGTTAATAAACATAATAGATGTCAGTTAAGTGGAAAATGATTTATATGAAAATTGTAAACTGCAATAGAAACAATGATAAAAATAAGAATATTGAAACTGGAGAAGAATTTGGGTACTTCATGGTTGCTCCAAGTGAAGGTTTATAATAAAGTATTCAGTCGTTAATAAGTATTCTGTTAGAGACTGTCTCAATTTATCATTCCTGTCACAAGCATCTAGATTTTTATTTGAGTGGTGTCAGACAGCCTTGATAAAATGTTGGAGATTTGCAGAGGGAAAAAGTGAAAACTACCTGGAGGAGAATCTCAAATCTCCTAAGTAAATGGCACACCAAGTGAACATCAAGCAAGAAAAACTTGCATTTATATAGCTTCTTTTGCATCCTCAGGACATCCCAAAATGTTTCACCAATGAAGTACTTTTGAAATGTAGTCCCTGTTGTTTTGTAGGTAAATATGGCAACCAATTTGCACATAGCAAGGACCCAGAAATAGAAAACGTGATCAGTAACCAGTTAATCTGTTTTTGTTTGAAGGTTGAATGTTGATCAGGGTACCAGGAAAACTCACTGCCATGGGATCTTTAATGTCCATCTGAACAGACAGACAGGGCCTTGATTTAACATATCTGAAAGACTGCGCCTCTAACAATGCAGCACTCCCTCAGTACTGTACTGAAACGCCAGACTAAATTACGTGCTCAGGTCCTGGACTGGGGCTTGAACCTATAAACATCTGGCTCCGAGGTATCAGTGCTACCTGTGAGCCAGGAAGACATCATGAGTAAGCTATTTGCCTCGTGTATTATCGCAGAATGATAGCTGCTGGCATTAGTTTCCTACATTATAACAGTGATTACACTTCAACAGTACTTCAATGGCTGTAAAGTTCTTTCTTTCTTTCTTTCTTTCTTTCTGAGGGTAATAGATAGGAAGGGAGGACACGGGTAGTGTACATAGGAACATAGGAACAGGAGTAGGCCATTCAGCCCCTCGTGCCTGCTCCGCCATTTGATAAGATCGTGGCTGATCTGTGATCTAACTCCATAAACCCGCCTTTGGCCCATATCCCTTAATACCTATGGTTGCCAAAAAGCTATCTATCTCAGATTTAAATTTAGCAATTGAGCTAGTATCAATTGCCGTTTGCGGAAGAGAGTTCCAAACTTCTACAACCCTTTGTGTGTAGAAATGTTTTCTAATCTCGCTCCTGAAAGGTTTGGCTCTAATTTTTAGACTGTGCCCCCTAGTGTAGTGGTTATGTTACTGGACTAATAATCCAGAGAAGGCACCTTCAAATGCTGCCATGGCAGTTTGAGAATTTGAATTCAGATTTATGAAAATCCTGGAAATAAAATGCTGGTATCAGCTATCGGATTGTTGTAAAAACCCAACTGGTACATTAATCTCCTTTAGGGAAGAAACCTACCGTCCCTTTACCCTGTCTGGCCTATTTGTGACTCCAGTCTGACACCAACTCTTGACTCTAAGCCGCCCTCTGAAGTGACCTAGCAAGCCACTCAGTTCCACAGGTGGAAGGAAAGTGAAGGGGTAGAGGATGCAATGGGAATGAGAAGATGGGCCAGGTGCGAGTGACGGGGGGGGGGGGGGGGGGAGAGGATGGGAAAGGAGCCAACAAGAGCCACCTTTTTTGTCAGGACCCTCACCTCAAAAGCAGTCTGCAGCTGTTAGTGGCTCCTGCCCCCACCACCTCCCACCTGAAAGGACAGGAGAAACTCAGAAAAAGAGTAGAAGAGAACAAAGAGAGAAGCAAAAAGAGTTAAAGGGAGAGAAGCAGAAAAGAAAGACAGAAACAGAAACAGAAAAGGAGAGAGAAAGAAACAGCGACATCAATAAAGAAGAGACGGGTAAGAGAGCGAGGGGTAGATTTTCAACTTGCCGTCTGGGTGTAACTGTGGATTGTGCCAATTATAGAAACTGCTCCATTTTCATTTCCATTGAAATCAACACCAATTTTCCGCCCGGGCAGTATGTTCAGAATCAGCCCCCACTGTGTGAAATGCCATCGGAGATTGACCAGTAATATATTAAAAATCTTGCACTTCTGCCAACTTTTCCCATTACAAATTCTTCAGATCGCATTGAGAATGGAAACTGACTATGTAAAATTGCCAGGTGAAGGCACTGCAGCACCACCATTGACAGAAGGATGTAATCACAGCATGTCAAATTGACATAGACAGTCTCCATTATAAATGTGGACATAGGAATTTAGACCGGAAATATGCAGGAATAAAGACAGAATGAATATGACTTTATAAAGGGGACTGAATTATGTGTGTGTGTGTGTGTGCCCCTGGTCCAATTATCCTCAGCCTCTAACCTTGCTTCACCTGAAGGCGACACTTGGTCTTCACTCCTCATGTGCAATGCCAGAGGCAATTGTCTACTATACCCACATTAAAAATCTAGGGGGTCAAATTGGTTAACCCCCAAAAACAGGCACGGGCATCGCATTGCGTGATTAACCCGCGCCCGATCGACCTGTCGCAGGTCGGACGAGACATTCGTGCTACCACAGAACTTACCTTGTGAGTGCGAAAAATCCAGGCCTTGTCACTTTGGCAGGCTGCCTCTCTGACAGCCTGCCAAAATCTCTTAAAGGTAGCCGGTACCTGTTATTTACTAAAAATAGCAATCTGCTGTCTGCATGGAGATCAGACTTCGCACACATAAAACACAGATGCAGGTCCCGTCCCTATGTTTACAAACTGATGAATTATGTTAAAACATTGAATAAATGTTGCGCACTACTAAATCCCAGATCCTCCAATCTGCATGCCAGACCTCACCAATCTATCGGTCCGAGTTGGTGCCAGCCCTGCCAGAGAGTGTGCATCAAGGTTCTCTGATGATGCACTAGAGACCTTGGTGCAAGAGGTGGACAGAAGGAGGGACATGCTATATCCGCGGTGGGGGAGGGGGAGGGCAAGAGGCCCCCCAGACATATGCCCAAAAGACAATGGGAGGCTGTAGGGGATGCAGTCAATGCCAGGTGCATAGCATCACGATCATGGATGCAGTGCAGGAAGACGTTCAATGCTTTGACATGAATGGTCAAGGTGAGTGAGGTCAACTGTTACCACCAGCCGCATCTACTGCTCCACGCACTGCACCCCCATCACCCACATACCAACAAACTCTTTCCATCAGTACTCAACTCTTCCAATCAGATGCTTCCTCTCACTCGTACACATGACCACTGTTGCAAGCCGCCCACCCACAACTCACAGGCCACACACACTGGCAGCTATTCAACCATGACAGGCACATCACCCAGACACACGTCCCACATTCTTACAGGAGAAGGTGGCGCATAACAGGAGGCAGCAAGTGGCAGTGGCATTCAGCCCCTCGAACCTGTTCCGCCATTCAATAAGATCATGGTTGATCTGTGACCTAACTCCACATGCCCGCCTTAGCCCCGTATCCCTTAATACCCTTGGTTTACAGAAATCTATCAATCTCAGATTTAAATTTCACAATTGAGCTACCATCAACTGCTGTCTGCAGAAGAGCGTTCCAAATGTCTCCCACTCTTTGCGTGTAGAAGCATTTCCTAACTTCACTCCTGCATGTCCTGGCTCTAAATGTTAGGCCATGCCCCCTCGTTCTAGTATTCAAGTCTATGAGACCTCCAAAAACAGTTACAAATGCACCAGCAGCCAAAAGCAATAATCCAGCTACTAACCTGTAAATCCTGCATGGTCCCTTTAAATAGCGCTGGTGGGGGGTCCTCCAGGCACTCTGCACAGACATGTTCAGATGGTCATGGTTAAGACAATGCACTGAGTGGAGCGTTAAGTGCCAAAATGGTATCTATCACTTTAAATCAGCGTTACACACTGATCGAACGCATTTTCTCCTTACTTTACATGCTGCTGGCGTTCGTTATTTGTGCATGCGCTAAACCCTTTACCAAGATGGCGTCCGGCGCCCGTCATGCTAGAAGCGTGCGTGCGCATCCAAGACGCCATCTTGGATGTTCCGGAGGCCTCGTAGTGCCGAACCAACAGGCGCTAGACGGCCCAATTTCTAGCCCCTTATGTCTGCGCACACTTCCAGTCATATATGTGTGGAATTGAAAGTCGTTTAGTTTCATTAGTGCTTTGTTCTGTTGACAGCAGAAATCAATGCCTTCTAGCTGGTACAAGATAACTTTCAGACTTACCAAATATATATGTCATTGATTATCAAAAATTACAATCATTATCTTTTGTATTATTAGCCTGAACTAATTTGAAAAGGAATGCTAAGATTTTTCCTTTTTTTAATGAGTAAATCAATTGTATATATGGTATTAAGAGTGGATAACAAATTTTGCTTAGTTTAAAGTTATGGTGGCAAATGAGGGCATTTATTTGGACCAAACATATTATACTGAGCAACTGAAGATTCAGTCTTTCTGTCCAAACACAAACTTGAACATAGTGTTCCATAAATAGGCAGTGACAATTGCTAAATATACCTGTAGCCAGAGCTTTTTAAAAAAAACAAATCAGAGATTATTTTGTCACAACAAAAACCAGAGAAATGAAATGACTGCTCGCATTTTAAAACAATTTAAATACTTTATACATGAAGAGATATTATTGGATGTTGTTCTATAACAATTTGCATTTCATAGCATTCTATGTCAAAAATATTGAAAGAAATTATTCAACATCAAACTGAAAAGCAAGTGAACAAGCTGAAGAAAGCACGCAGATAGAGAAACTAGAATTTAAATTAAAGGACGCATCTAGAGCCAACTGTGTTGTCAATTGTGGTTTCTAACACTAACCCTAAACCCATCTACTAACCCTAACCCTAAGCTTTAACCACTAACCCCAGCCCTAACTACTAATAACCTCATATCCTAAATTGTAGGTTTTCAATAGCCATTCCATTAAATTAAAGGTTGGAATGCATAACCTACAAAATAGGATTTTACAACAGTCAATATGAGTTCTCATTGTCTCAGTGATGGTATAACAAAGAATATTCAGTACAAGTAGGAACTTAGAAATGTTATCAGCAGAACTTTAATTATGTTTTAAATGCTTGTTAAGGTGACATTTTAAGACAATTCTTCAGAAATTCTGTTAATATTCAATTAATTGGATGAAGAAACCAGCAATACACATAGGGTTACAGTAACTCATCACCACAAACTAAAAATAAGAAACCTAATAGTTACCGTTTATCAACTTTTTTTTAACAAGTAACCCGAAAAGCTGCCCCCCGCAACCTACCTGTACCCGAAACCAACAGTTTGAGTTAAGTTGGCTTTTTTGGGTCTGGTCCAGTTCCAATCCAATCCCAATCACAACTGAACTTTGACTTTAAAAAAGAGCCCGTTTTACATAAGAACATAAGAAATCGGAGCAGGAGTAGGCCAATCGGCCCCTCGAGCCTGCTCCGCTATTCAATAAGATCATGGCTGATCTGATCCTAACCTCACATCTAAATTCATGTCCAATTTCCTGCCCGCTCCCCGTAACCCCTAATTCCCTTTACTTCTAATTCCCTTTACATATAACTCATTGGCCCGAAAATTGCTCTGAGCAGGGAACCAACAGCTCATAAGATTTAAACCTCGCCCACTAAGTATCTGCGGCAACTCCCTTCAACGGTGAAGTTAGACGAGTGCAGTGTTTCTCTCCCGGGAATCTCTGAGCTGTGAGAGCGGGGAAAGGATCGCCCTCTCCCCTCAACCAACCAGCTTGACGCATCATTGACCAGCCACGCAGACTAAGAACCGGAAAGTGTCAGATACGATAGTAAAATCAGTTAGAGAAAGCAAAATAAAGAGAATATAAGATTAAAAGACGGAGATAAAAGAGACAGAAAGAAAAAGTAAAAAAAATAAAAATTTAAATCAAAATTTTTTTTGAAATGTCCGAAAACTATCAACATCGAGAAGAATGAGACGCCACAATTTTTGAAAGATAATTTTCAGTGCGGAGAGGTTGTCCGGCAGTCATTAATACTTACCACGCTGTTAAAGGTTATTTTAAACCTAAAAAGCCCAGCGTACCTTTTTAGTGGAGAAATGAGTTTGTTTCCAGCTGGGAAGTGCAGTAAGTTTGTGCTGGTCCATTAATTTTGCCGGTGAGCGGTCCTTCCCGCACAGCTTTCAAACGAGCAGGGCAAACGGTAGAGCGATCTCCGGCTTTCGGCGTTTGACTGCGCTCGCTGGAACCTGCTCATCCATTTGCCCTGAAATAACGGTCAGCCTTGCCGTTAATTCATGAACAATTTCCGGACCAAGGTGTCACCGGGAGGAGGGCGAGGGGAGTGTGCAGGCATGGAAGGGGAGGAGAGGAGAGAGGGGGAAACGGAAGGGTTTGCGTTTGGAGATAGAAGGAATGATTGCGGGAGGGGTCGGTCACGCACGACCATTGGGACTATTGGAAAGAAAAAGAGGCAGAGAGTGGTAACCTGGGGGGGAAATGAAAATGGCGTGGGGAGAGACGCTCATGGTAACAGCAAACTTGAGTTTGAGAAAGGCAGCCTGAGAACGGCAATATCAATGAACAAAAAACAAATCCGAGAATATCACTGGAAGAAATGCGGAAGTTGAAGAATTGGGAAAAGAGGCAAAGTGTGATTCCAGGGAATAGGGAAAAATAATTCTGAAATTTCCCTCAAGGGAATTGAAGAATTGGGACAATTATCCAGGGAATCGGAAAACTAAAGGAGTTGGGGAAAATAATCCCCAGTTACTTCAGGGAATGGGAATTTGAGGAATGCAGAACATGGCACTGAGAATCATTCCAGGGGCTGAGAAATTGGAGAAATAATTGCTCCAAAGAACAGTGAAATTAACGAAAATAATCCCACCAGATTTTTCAGGAAATGAGAATTTGAGGAATGGAGAAAATTGCCCCGAGAGTCATCTTAGGGATAATGGGAAACAGCAGGGAACCGGGAATTATAGAGTTGGCGACAGGAAAACGTGGAAAGTTGAGCGATTGAGGAAGGAAACGCAGAAAGCCTGGCAAAGAAAAAGTCCCAAAATGCAGCTACAAACTCGGTGAAAGGAATGAACAGGAATTAGAAAGGATGATTTGCAATCTGTAGCCAGACTGGAAGCCCGGGGGAGCTGAGGAAGAAAAATGCCATTAAAATAATTTCACTTGTTAAGATTCGGAACATGCAAAAAAAAATCTCGACGGCCACAGACCAGAGTTTCAAAATATTTGGAATGCGAGATGTTAGGGCTGGGAATATGGAAGGCGTTTGGGAGAGGAGTGACCGGGGAAAGAAGATGTACCATCTTCAGGACGTCTGGAGGAATTAGGAAAGGTGCTGGAGCCGCCCAGGATCTGGGAGTGAATCCAGGGGAGTTGGGGGCAGACAAAACGGTGGTAATTCCAGAGATTGGGAAATTGGCAAGAGGCACATGGCGTTGTTGGACACTAGAATCATATCAAACAATCAGGGAAAGGTTACAGCGCGGAAGGAGGCCGTTCGGCCCAGCGAGTCCGTGTCGGCTCTATTCAAGAGCGATCCAGCTAGTCCCACTCCCCCACCCCCCCTATCCCTGTAAATTGTGTGTGGGGGGGGGGTTCAGTCGGGTCACTCCAGAGACTGAAAGAGCGGAGATAAGGAGTCATTTCTGCAGGTAGGGGGCTCGCTCACACCTGAGAACAGGGAAGATGTGGGCAGAAGAATTCGTGAGAATTTAGTCCAGGCAATGTGGAGGAAGAGGGTGGTAGAGAGCCCCAGGCAAGTACACTGGAGGAGGTGAGGGGTGTGGGGAGGGGGGGGGGGGGAGAAAGCCACAGGTTACTAGGGAATTAAGTCATGAGGATGGAGAAGAAGCTCAAGCGCATCTCCAGGGAACCCTTGCTTCGTCCCCGGGTGTGGTACGGGTTAATCTTGTGAGTGAGGGGAAGAGGTGGGACCCTATTCTGTCCAAACCTAAACCAGACCCGACCATAATCCAAATGGCAAGAAAAGAAACCACATCCCATGTATTTTCACACATCATCCTATTAACATTAGATGGTAAGATTCTGACCGGTTCTCTCAATAATTAACTCTTGCTTTTTTTTAAAAAAAGTTTAATCCTGGAAATTTATTCATTTCTTTTGCCGCAGCAGTTCACGATTGCAACGCGATGCAACTTTTGAAAAACTAAGAATCAGAGAGCTATCTGGTGATTTTAAATCTAAAAAGTAAACCTCCAGTTACGCTACACAGTCCGTATAAATATCTACTTACCGACTGATGCTACCAAGTGAAAATCTAGAAGACAGGGTTCAGTTGTCAAACTTCAGGAAATTCTCATTAGGAACAAACAGGTTCACTTGATTTAGCTTCTCGATTCCTTTCCCACTTTTCCCCCAACTTTTTTTTTTCGGTGCAGTGATTTTTTTTCCCCCCCCTCTGAAAACAGTCTTGTCTGCCTCTTAAATCAAACTCTAAGATCACGGGGTTGGATCCGTAACAATTACGTCGATGCTTCGTTTAAAAGATGATTTCATTAAAAGCGCGCAAGCAGCCAGCGCCACAGAGCTGACAGGTTGAGTCCAGCACATCTGACACTGATTATCCTCAGATACATACATGAAATCCTCCCACCGCTAAACATATCCGTGTTTAGTGGCAAGGCATGAACTGTTACATTTTATTTCTATCGTTGCAGTATTTTTCCTCATCCATCTCCTTTTGCATTAGTCACTTTCTCAAGCCATACGAAGCATTACTGCACATAATAACGTTAACTAAAATAAACATTTCTATTTGTACACACCTTCAATGCTACTAGGCTTTCATTAGTTCTGAAATTTCTTTTTCTTGATTTAACACTACACATATAAACTTGACATATGTAACTAGCACCTTCACTCAAGTTTGGACCATTCTGCAGCCAATTAAATTATGCCCCCCCCCAATTTCCTTCCTTCCCTGACTCTGAATTTATTCTTGTTTAGACATTGTCTTTGCAATATTTAAACATTTCTAATCTGTTATTTCTTTTAAACATTCTGAATCATTTTAGTCCACAAATGGGACTATAAAAGGAGGAGCAAAATAAAGTTGGCGGAGGGGGGGAGGGGGGAGAGAAGTTTGCATTCCGAAAGGAGAATAATGCCTCGAGTGCTCGGCCACAGGTCCTGAAGCTCAAGGTCCTATAATATCAAACCACAGATTTCCATTTTGTCTTATTTACAGATCATTACAATGAACAATCCAGCATATGCTCTGCTGGTAATGGGGATCTTCAGCTGATTAAATTGCTCAGCATTGGTTCCTGTCTTATTCACCTCTCTATCACTGACCAGGTTGGAATATTCTTATGTAATTTTACGATGTTCTTGAGAGTTCTTTGGGAGTGTGGTCCCGAGGTTCCCTAAAACATTGTGGGACTTAGAACTAGCTGAGTTATAATAGGGTTAACAGACTAAATTACAAAACAGCAGAAGATGCCCTCAGTACATCTCCTACATTAAAAACATTTAATTGGTAGTTTTTATAGGGGGATATGCTGTGTTCAGATAATGAAGCAGTCCGTGCCCGCATGCAGCAAATCTTGGACAACATCCAGGCTTGGGCTGATAAGTGGCAAGTATCATTCGCGCCAGACAAGTGCCAGGCAATGACCATCTCCAACTAGAGAGAGTCCAACCACCTCCCCTTGATATTCATGGCATTACCATCGCCGAATCCCCCACCATCAACATCCTGGGGGTCACCATTGACCAGAAACTTAACTGGATCAGCCACATAAATACTGTGGCTACAAGAGCAGGTCAGAGGCTGGGTATTCTGCGGCGAGTGACTCACCTCCTGACTCCCCAAACCATTTCCACCATCTACAAGGCACAAGTCAGGAGTGTGGATGAGTGCAGCTCCAACAACACTCAAGAAGCTTGACACCATCCAGGACAAAGCAGCCCGCTTGATTGGCACCTCATCCACCACCCTTAACATTCACTCCCTTCATCACCGGCGCACTGTGGCTGCAGTGTGCACCATCCACAGGATGCACTGCAGCGACTCTCCACGGCTTCTTCGACAGCGCCTCCCAAACCCGTGACCTCTACCACCTAGAAGGACAAGGGCAGCAGGCACATGGGAACAACACCACCTGCACGTTCCCCTCCAAGTCACACACCAGCCCTACTTGGAAATATATCGCTGTTCCTTCATCGTCGCTGGGTCAAAATTCTGGAACTCCCTTCCTAACAGCACTGTGGGAGAACCTTCACCACACGGACTGCAGCGGTTCAAGAAGGCGGCTCACCACCACCTTCTCAAGGGCAACTAAGGATGGGCAATAAATGCTGGCCTTGCCAGCGACGCCCACATCCTATGAACGAATAAAAAAAAAGTTCAAAGCTAAAATATTTGAAATGATCCTTTTTCGCAACAACCTGTGTTAAAATCCTAAATTAAGGCATTGGTTTGAGCAACTGAGGTCTACGAGTTGCTGAGGAATAGACGTATAGCCAACGATACTGAGTTTGATTGCTCCTGTTTATTTTGCTGCAGGTGGTGGAAATTTAAATTTGGTTAGGATGGACACCTCCCTCGCTCTTCAAATATTACCATGGGATCCTTTATATCCATCTGAATAAGGGCCTCAGTTTAACCTCTCATCTGAAAGACAGCACCTCCAGCAATGCATTACTCCCTCACTACTACACTAAAGTGTCAGCCTTGATTTTGTGTTTTAGTGTCTGGAGTGGGGATTGAACTCACAAACTTTTGCCTCAGAAGCAGGAGCACGATCCCTGATTAAAATTGACACTTCTGTTATTAATTGTGTTACATAGATGTATTAATATAGCAATATTCATGGATTTTTGTGTCTGACTTTATCTTTAATAAGTTTGGCAAGAGTAACGCAGAGGTTAGCTAGTTAACTCAATAGTGTACCGTGCCCATACAGTGGTTGATTTAGCGTGTGTGACTTAATATACTTTGAGCTTTGTTGCATTACGCAGTCCTGAGGTGAGTTAAATTTTAGGCATCTAAAAAACCTTACATGTCGGTGGTAAATTTCCAACACAATTCTAAGGAGGAATGGAAATAAAGGAGTTAAGAATTCTTTACATAGTTACGGATTTGCTGTTACAGGCACGTTATTGCAGAACATTGTTTAGCGATTAGAACAGCAATCACTTACCTTAGAAAAAGTTTTCAAGATGTTGAATTTCTGTCTCATTTGGGAGTCTGTCCTCCTTACTGCGGAGATTGCATACACCTGCTGTGATAAATCCTGACTGCAGTTTCCTGACAAGGGTGCCCCATACAACCAAAAATGGAAATGCCTTCTTGCCATCACCTCTCTTGAGCATGACCGCTAGAGCTCTCTGAGAAGAGGGAGACGTTCTCCCTCCTCTGGTACACCCCTGGCTCATCGTAATTGCGATACCCAGCAGCAAATGGAAGCAATTTGCAGCCAATGGGGAGAGCAGGTGTCGCTTTAAGGAGCTGTCCCATTGAGTGTAATTTTGGATACCCTGCTTTCGTTCGGGCTTTAATGTATTAGAGGCAATTCAGGGAAGAGTGACAAGGATGATGCCCAAACTTAGGCTCCTTCATCATGAAGAGAATCTCAGAGCTGAACTTTTTCATTGGAAAAGAGGAGTTTAAAAAGGCTGAGAATCACAGGTAATGTGGGTACAAACAGACCAGCTAACTTGAACTACAGTACGTGCCAGAAGATACAAGAACAGAATTTGAAGCTTTGACTGAGACTATAGATTCGGGGCCCAAATTTACTCAGGATTCCTGGCACGTTTAGCATGTAAAACAAGTGTACCGGCATTTTAGGAGTTGGATTCTGGGTCGACACGTTCCTGCTGGGTTTCTGCCCCTGTAATGGCAGCCTGTAGTTTCTGTCATGGTCAGGGACCTTCTCAGAGTATACGCACCGATGCTGCTGGGGGATCACTAAAATAAACGCTAATGAGGAGGAATGGTGTTAAGAGTTCTGAAAACCTATGACTTGCACCCCCATTGCACCAAAGGTGATTGTTAAAAGAGGCTTACTCATTGCCAGCATCAGCGGGAGTGTTTACTTTGAAGTACGCAGCTTGAAGAAACGTTAAGGAGTGATTTGAGCATATGACGAGGATGCGCCCTTCAAGATATTATTGCCCCATCCCCCCACCTAAAGAATTTACAGGGCACGTGGATCATATGAAGATCTGAGTGAGAAGCATGAAGAAGAGCGTTCTTCACTAAAGAGGCAATAGTGAAACTGTGCCAGCTACAACATGAAGACCTGCAACCAAAATCATTTGTCTGGACAGCGTCGTCTGTGGCTGTGAAGGTGATGACTGCACTCGATTGTCACACCAGCAGCTCTTTTCAAGCAGCCAGGATGATCTATGTAATATCACTCGGTGCCATGCGGGCATTGCTTTCGTTAGGCCACTGACATTTTTTAGGACACCTGGGGAATTCATCCAGTTTGGCATATCAGTAAGGCAGCAGCGTTATAGGGCCATACAGTTCTGTCATGTTGCTGAGTTCCCTAAAGTGCAAGGTGCAGGATGATGGCACACATGCAGCACTGTGAGCCCCTCAATTTTCTTAAATGGAAAGGGTACCATTCTCCGAATGTATCCCCCCGATGTATAACTGCATGCATTGATGTGGAGGGCTGTTTATCAGATAATAAGAACATAAGAAATAGGAGCAGGAGTAGGCCAATTGGCCCCTCAAGCCTGCTCCGCCATTTAATAAGATCATGGCTGATAAGATCTGCTGGAAATTGCCATAATATATTTTTTCCTCAGGAATTATGAGAATGGATCATTTCAAAGCATATCCCGTGCTGCCAAGAATTTCCAATCCTTTCTCAAGAGCACTCCTCCCACGTTATATGGAAGTCGTGCTCAGCCAATGCCAATAGATATTTAAATGAACTGACCCCCACGCATTCTGGCAGGGACAGCCATGGAGTAGATCAGCTTTGGAAACAGCTCATTATTTAGGCAAATAACCTTGTGGAAGTGTGGGCCCAGAGAGATTAGTGAATATGCGGGTTTGACTTTCATCAAGAGTGTACAAAATGATGAGGGGCCTAGATAGAGTGGATAGGGAGGACCTATTTCCCTTAGCAGAGAGGTCAATAACCAGGGGGCATAGATTTAAAGTGATTGGTAGAAAGATTAGAGGGGAGCTGAGGACATTTCTTTTCACCCAGAGGGTGGTGGGGGTCTGGAACTCACTGCCTGAGAGGGTGGTAGAGGCAGAAACCCTCAACTCATTAAAAAAGTACTTGGATGTGCATCTGAAGTGCCGTGACCTACAGGGCTACGGACCAAGTGCTGGAAAGTGGGATTAGGCTGGGTGGTTAATTTTCGGCCGGCGCGGACACGATGGGCCGAATGGCCTCCTTCTGTGCCGTAAATTTTTTAATGATTTCTATGATTCTAAGAACGGTTAATGCCGTGTTAGTTAATTTCTCAATAAAGAAGTAGATAAATATCTGGTTTGAATTGGGAGTGAAGAAGAAGAACCTGCATTGATATAGCTCCTTTCCCAACCTTGGGACATCCTAAAGTGCTTTGCGACCAATTAATTACTCTTGAGGTGCAATCACTATCGTTTCTCAGGCAAATGCAGGAGCCAATTTATGGGCAGCAAATGTTGATGGTTATAGAGTTACATACAGTACCAAATGATCAAAATCTCCAGGATACCGAATGTTTTCTTTGCTGATGGTATCATGACGTGTCATCTGTTGAAAGCTACTCCTTGGGGTAGGGGGGGGGATGTTGCTAGAGAGACATTTTACAGAACTTGCAGGGGATTCAATAAGTGGGGTACAATCCTACTGTCCGGAAGGAGTCGGTTTCATTGGTTTCTTGTTCCATACTTTGGTCTTGAACTTTCTTGGCTTGAGAGCTGCAGCAGCATAATCCAGGTGGGTGAGTCAGAATTTGGGGTGGGACCCAGTTCTACCACTTTTCTGCCCCCCCCTTTTTTTAATGTTGGTAAATTCACCAGAACTGGAGCTGTTGCTTCTTGTGCCGGCTCCCTTTGTGCTGACGTCATCAGAAGAGGTGCACGGTGGCTGCAGTGTGCACCATCCACAGGATGCACTGCAGCAACTCGTCAAGGCTTCTTCGACAGCACCTCCCAAACCCGCGACCTCTCCCACCTAGAAGGACAAGGGCAGCAGGCACATGGGAACGACACCACCTGCACGTTCCCCTCCAAGTCACACACCGCCCCGACTTGGAAATATATCGCCGTTCCTTCATCGTCGCTGGGTCAATATCCTGGAACTCCCTCCCTAACAGCACTGTGGGAGAACCTTCACCACACGGACTGCAGCGGTTCAAGAAGGCGGCTCACCACCACCTTCTCATGGGCAATTAGAGATGGGCAATAAACGCCGGCCTCGCCAGCGACACCCACATCCCATGAACAAATAAAAAAAAACTAGCAGGATGATGTAATCTATCAAAAAACTCATCAGCTGTACCTCCCATTCCCCCAGCATAAAGCACACCTGCATTAGCAGGTGCTTGAACACGTTATCTCGGCTGGTGCTTCGATGTAGAATTGAGGGAGCGCTGCACTGTTGGAGGTCCTGTCTTTTGGATGAGACATTAAACCGAGGTTCCATCTGCCCTCAGCGACATAAAAGATCCCCTGGCACTATTTGAAGAAGAGCAGGGGAGTTCACTCAATGTCCTGGCCAACATTTAATTTTTTTCACCCAGAGGGTGATGGGGGTCTGGAACTCACTGCCTGAAAGGGAGGTAGAGGCAGAAACCCTCAATTCATTTATGCAGTACTTGGATGTGCACTTGAAGTGCCGTAACCTACAGGGCTATGGACCAAGTGCTGGAAAGTGGGATAAAGCTGGATAGCTCTTTTTCGGCTGGCATGGACACGATGGGCCGAATGGCCTCCTTCTGTGCCGTAACTTTCTATGATTCTATGATTTATCCCTCAACCAAGACCACCAAAAGCAGATTATCTGGTCATTTATCTCATTGCTGTTTGTAAGACCTTGCTGTGGGCAAATTAGCTGCTGTGTCTCCCTGCATTACAACAGTGATTGCGCATCAGTAAAAGGATTTAATTGGCTATGAAGCACTTTGGGACATCTTGAGGTCATGAAAGTTGCTCTATCGGTGCAAGTTCATTTTCTCTTTTTACTTGCATACCAGGATCAGATTCTGATGGAAGTGGGGCCCTGAAACACTGCAAATGGCAATTTCCTAACAGCAATTGACTGCAGAGCTGGGAAGATGGCTCCTTCTATGCTGAAGAACCCAGCCTCAGGATTTGGACAGGGTGAGGGCCACTGCGGACTGGAGCTTGGAAGTTCCGCCCCACTGCACTTCTGGCGGCAGAGCAGGATCCCAAGAATTTCAGGCCCTTTATGTTCTCGTGTGATGTTGCTACTGGGCTACCTACATTTTGATTCACATACAATATCTGGAATTACTGTTTAAATCAAATTATAATATGCACCTTTGGTGTGCTGTTGCTATTCTCATACTACCTACAGATCGAAGTTGATGAGCTTTTTTAAAACTGAGCAAATTGAAAGTGAACTACTTTCAAACTATTCCTTTTTTTTTAAGTAGTTACATCTGCTGCAAGGACTTTCTGAATCAAGGAGGGTGGAGGAGTCTCCAATATCATTGCCCTCACACAGGTGGAGCTAGAAGTCCTAGAGATCATTGGCCTAGGCAGGAGAGGCTGGTGGCGTATCTGGATATTACTTGTATTCCTTCATTCATCCCAGTACAGATGCACAAGCTTAGCAACTTCAATCTGCCTGCTCCAGATTGTTAACTAATCATGTGCAGTGTCTCTCTCCCACCCTAACTCTCCCCTTTCTCTTTTTTCCTAGGGCCTTCTCAAGAGGCCACTGCAGAAGAACAGACCTGGGAGGAGGACAATCCCTCTGAGGATTCAGCTTCAGGTGCTCGAGCCCTCCCAGACACTAGCTTAGACATTAGCACTCCGCATGGGCTAGATAGCGAGCTAGAGGGATCTGCAGGTGGTGAAACGCCCAGCACCAGTGGGTAGCAGCAGCTATCGGTGGCAGAAACGGTGTCACAGGAGAGATCTCACTGGAGGGCAAGCCCCTGCTGAGGAGGACCGAGGCCAGGGCTTCCAGGGCCCAGCTATGAGAAGGAAACTGCTGGCCTCACACAAACAGTTGTATGAGGTACCAGGTGCGTTGGCAGGCCTGCCAAGGAGTTTCACCACTGTCGGAGAGTGTGGTGGAGTCCGAATCCATCTCTGTGGTATCATCTCGCGTGGCATCACCACTCTGTAGTCTACCCATGGATAGTGTGGCCACCTCCAGGGACGCTGAGGCCAGCCTGTCACAGAAGACGTCCATATTAGCTTGCTTTACAGCTTTGGCGAAAGCTCAAGTGGCTGGCACAATGGAGAGAATGGTCAGTCGAATGGACAAGGGGCTTTGAAGGGGTCAGTCATCTTCTGCAATCTGCACTCCCTCAGATTACTGGAAGCGACGAGCTCCAGCCCCAAGTGGCTCGATGGGAGCAGTATGTGCTGGCCGGCCTCTCTCAGGATGTCGGCGTGCCTGCTCATTTGCTCCCACCCCCAACCGGTACCCGCCACGGTGCCAGCAAGTCAGGTTACTCCAGCAGCGGCCGAGTTACAGCAGCCCGCAGCCAGGGCTCGAGCAACCAGAGGTCACCGTCCTCGAGCATCTCACGAGGAACAGCAGCCTTCCACCAGCTCTGCTCAGGACACTAGGGGAGTACCTCAGAGTCAGCCTTTTGTCCAGTGAACTGCAAAAAGTAGAACCAATGTTGAACTAAACTGTTCCAACAGAGCAATTTTGTTTACCCTTTTTTCCCTCTCTTTTCTTGCCAGTTTTCTCTCTGCTCCTCTTCTCTTTACGGGACACATTCCACAGGTGATAGGTGCCCTCCGTTATCTCAACTAAGTATTCGTTTATTCATATATGCGCCTGGGCAGTTAGTGTTGGTAGGCTATCTGATTGTAGGGGCATCGCAGCCGGCCTTGATTTGTGCGACCGTTAATTCATTTATTTTAAAACACACATAGAAATGTAGTACAGGCGTATTAAGCACCCGTCATTGTGTTCACTGAACATCTAGTGTGTACTTACAGCAGAGGTTTCTTAATGGTGATCAGGAATGGGAATTCTTGACTATTTTTCCCCTCCCTTCACGCTGGCTAAGGTAAACTAACTCAGCATAGACCAGGGATCGCACTTGGGTCTCTATGGCTCAGTAACTCATGGAGCCATCGGGGGAATGTCAGAGCAAATCATTTTGCAGTTTCACATAATGATAGACAAACAGCAACTTTTCACTGGGTCCTGTGATTTTCCTGGCAGTCAAATTGTGACACCTACTGGCTGATCATTGACTAGCATTGATAGCAGTTATGGAGCCAGTCCAGATCACCCATTTTTAAGGTTGAATGAACTTGTTTGATGGCCATTTAGAGTCTCTGCCTCTACTTCAGCCCATCTGCTGCTGAAACCTTAGTCACCTGCAGATTTGACTACTGCAACCCTCTCCTTGCTGGCTTCCCATTCCCCTCCCTCCGACTTATGCAAAACTTTGTTGCATGGGTCCTCTCCTGCACTAAGTCCCACTCGCCCATCGCCCCTCACCTCACTGACCTTCGTTGGCCCCCCCCATCAGTCAGCACCTTAAATTTTAAATTCTTGTCCCTATCTTCAATTCCCTCCATGGTTTCGTTCTACCCTATCTCTGTCATCTCCTTCAGCCTGATCTCCTCCCCTGACTTTAAGGTGATTGGCAAAAGAACCAAAGGTGATATGAGGAAAATCTTTTTTACACAGCGAGTGGTTAGGATCTGGAAAGTACTGCCCGAGGGGGCGGTGGACGCAGATTCAATCGTGGCTTTCAAAAGGGAACTGGATAATTACTTGAAACGAAAAAATGTGCAGGGCTATGGGGATAGAGCGGGGCAGTGGGACTAGCTGGATTGCTTGTGCATAGAGCCAGCACGATGGGCCGAATGGCCTCCTTCCATGCTGTAACCTTTCGATGATCCTATGACTCCCTGACTCTGGCCATTTGTGTATTCCTCGGTCCCTTTCTTCTAAACGCTGGTGGGACAGCCTTCTGCTGCTTGGGTCTTAATTTCTGGAATTCCCTCCCTAAACCCCTCTGCCTCTTTCTCCTGCTTTAGAAACATCCTCAAAACCCATCTCTTCAGCCAAGCCTTTGGTCACCCCTCCTAATCTCTCCTGGCTTGGTGTTTATTTTCGTTACAACTACCAGTATTTTACCAATCGTTTTTTACATTAACGATGCTACATAACTAGACATTTTAGTTGAGTATTTTGCAAAGGGGAGTGTATAAAATGACTAGGGGGGGGGGAAAGAGAATATATAGCTCATGTGCAAATGCCTTAGTGATTTTCTGTTTCCAGTTTTCTCCCTCTCCTCTCCTGGAGTCACTCATTAACTCAGAACAAATCAAAGCTCGAGCTTGGGACCATCCCAGTCTATATAGTTCAATTCTGCACTAATTAGAGCACTCGCTGACTAATTGTGGGAAGACGTAAATTAGTTTATAATAATTTTTTAAAAAATTACATTTAGTTTCTCGCCTTACTAGTTACAGCGCTGTAATAAATATACCTAGGAATAACTTATGCATAACACAGCGTTTTTAGACGTAATGGGAGATTGCTTCATGATCCCTAGTTCCAACAAAATCACAAATGTCTTTTTGAAAAATTTCTTGTTAAGCCTTCCTGCTGTGTTTCTGATGACTCTAACATTTGCCTAGACATTATTATTGCAGGTATTAGCAAATGAATGCTCAATATATACTCATAGGATATTTTACTGTTAGTTATTTTAACACAGGCCCCTGGCTGTTTATTTTAAATGGATTAATATCTCTGCTGATGGAGAAATGTCACTCAAACGTATTAAATGTTTATCTGCTAATGTCGGCAAGTGTTATAGCGACCAAAACAGATCTTCGTCCTCTATGTTATTCTTGACAAACAATAACAACAAGATGGGACATGCATTTCATGAAGCCCATTCCTTCCAACTACATGCAATTTATGCCATTATGGATGTCATCCAAGTTATTTAATATATAGAGGGAATGGATAATTACTGGTAAATATCGGATAGAAATTCCAATCGGTGAACTTCATGTATGAACACTTAATGCGCACGTGTGATATTTCTGTGTGTACTGTATTTATGCAAGCATCAACGCATTTATTTTAAACAGGAAAAATTAGCCAATCTTTAATGGTCCAAGCTGCTTCCCTGGCCTTGAGCTTCAACAATAACAGCAGCAAATTGCATTTATATAGCGCCTTTAACATAGTAAAACGTCCCAAGGCGCTTTACAGGAGCGATTGTCAAACAAAATTTGACACCGAGCCACATAAGGAGATATTAGGACAGGTGACCATAAGTTTGGTCAAAGAGAGAGGTTTTAAGGAGCATCTTAAAGGGGGAGAGAGAGGAGAGGTTTATGGAGGGAATTCCAGAGCTTAGGGTCTAGGCAGCTGAAGGCACAGCCGCGATTAAAATCAGGGACGCACAAGAGACAAGAATTGGAGGAGCGCAGAGATCTCAGAGAGTTGTAGGGCTGGAGGAGGTTACAGAGATAGGGAGGAGCGAGGCCATGGAGGGAACTGAAAACAAGGATGAGAATTTTAAAATCGAAGCGTTCCCGTTCCGGGAGCTAATGTAGGTCAGCGAGCACAGGGGGTGATGGGAGAACGGGACTTGGTACAAGTTAGGATACGGGCAGCAGAGTTTTGGATGAGCTGAAGTTTATGGAGGGTGGAAGATGGGAGGCCGGCCGGAAGAGCATCGGAATAGTCGAGTTTAGAGGTAATAAAAGCATGGATGAGGACACTGGTGTGTCCCACTTGCGCCTTTTTGGAGTTGTATACCTCATTTGACTTGGCATACCAACCTCCCGTCTTATGCTGGGTCTTTTATGGCCAGGGAAGAGGGAACTCCTAACATAAGGAGCCCCCACCCCACCCCCTCTAATATGGGTGGCCTTGTAAGGAGGTTCCACCCTTTACAAGGACATCTGGGTCCCAACCATTTTCCGAGCCACTCTACCAGAATTATGCTGGGGTCCAGTGGAATGGCTGAGGAAATTGAGCTCTTTTCTTTACAATGCATCAGTTTTGCAGATTTTTACTTTACAAAATTTAAGAAGATGTGAAAGAAACCAAGAAACAATTTGTCACTTATTATGTAGCAAGAGATAGAATTTTGTTTTTGGAAAATGTGACACAGACTGAATACTACATCCTTGAACTTGGACTCCATGCTGTTGGCAATGCACCTCAACATCCTGTTTAGCTATTAGTCACCATCACAAACTGCAGGAATCCAGCTCTAACCATTCCCAATCCCTTCTCCGACCCACTACCCACCACTCCCTACAATCTGTAACCACTGATCTCGTCATTAGAATTAATATCAACACCCACACAGGTTTATTCTTATCAGATGTCATTTGCTGGTTGTTTGCCCAGCTCCTGGTCCATTCTAGCTCCCTCTGAATAATGTCAACCTATGCTTTGAATTCTGTAAATACCAAGTCATTCTATGTCAGTGACAAACTTAGGAAATCTGATTTTAATCCTACGTGTGTTTTTTGTTTATGTGGATGGTTGTTTGTGCGGATGTTACTTTGTTTCCTGAATGGTCTCCCCTATGATTCTGTAGATCGTGGCTGATGTTGGGGTACTGTTTCAATGGCACTGGCAGCCTTCTCCATTATCTTGCCCAAGTGGCCGCTGCTTCTGTGTGTGCCTATACAGTGAGTGTCGACATATTACTCGATGTCTTTACCCAACATTTAGATGCCGATGTCCATGTCAGTGATATCCCACGTCTGCCAGTTCACGGGGCAATATCGACTGGGAAAAAGGGGCAAAGACCTGCTTTTGCGCATTACGTACATTCCCAATGGACCTGCTGGCCAGCACGGGAAGCTTCCAGTGAGAGCTTCATAATAATATTCTCATGGTGCGGACGTGACGTCATTAGTCCTTATGTGATTTTCCTCATTGCAATGTGACTTCCTAAACTTGTCTTTTTAAATTGAGTACTCACCTATCTTAAAGGAATTGATTCCTTGACAGGGTAAGGTTCTACTGTGCCAGACCAGGTCAATAAATTGCCCTCAATTCCATAAGCTTCAACTTTAGCTAACAGTCTCTTCTTATGAGGGATTTTAAGTTGAAGCTCATGGAATTGAATAAAGGAATCTTGACTGCTGCACCTTGTAAAGAAAATGAGGGACTTTATTGAATGCCTTCTGGAAGTCCATATAAACCACATCCATAGACATTCCCCTGTCCACTACTTTAGGCACCTCTTCAAAAAATTCAAACAGGTTCATCAGGCATGACTACCTTTCACAAATCCACCCTGGCTCTCTCTGATTAACTGAAAATTTTCAAGGTGTTCAGTCATTCGATCCTTATTTATAGACTGGAGTAATTTCTTGACAATTTATGTTAGGCTAACTGGTCTATAATTCCCTGGTTTCCCTCTCTCACCTTTCTTAAATAGCAGTGACACGCAATTTTCCAATCTAAAGGAACGGTTTCTGAATTGAGAGAACTTTGGAAGATTATAATTAGGGCATCTGCAATGTGCTCACCTACTTCCTTTAAAATCCTGGGATGGAAACCATCTGGTCCTGGGGATTTGTCACTCTTTAGTGCTATTATTTTCATATCCAAGGAGGGTCTTCAGGGACCAATTCTCTTACCTCAACTTCAGCGACGACCAGTGCATCAGACGGCTGCGGTTCACTAAAGAGGTTGTGACTGAAATTTGTCAACTGCTGCAGCCACAATTGCAGCCTCAGAGCAGGGCAGGTTCAGCATTGCCTGTGGCTGTCAAGGTGACCATGGGGCTTTTAATTTAATTTTTAAGGCTCTGGCTCCTTTCAGGCTGCTGCCGGAGATACAAGCAACATCTCGCAGTCTGCAGTGCACTGCTGCATAAGGGAGGTCACTGAGGCTCTGTATGCACTCTGAAACGGATTCATCTCATTCCATCTTGCCAGAGACAAGCAGCGGGAGCGAGCACAAGGGTTTTCTCGCATTGCAGGCTTCCCCATGGTGCAGGGTGCCATTGACTGCCATGCATGCTCCACATCAGAACTCGGCCATACTCGTGAACATATTCGTGAACAGAAAGGGATTCCATTCCCTCAGTGTGCAGTTGGTGTGCGACCACACGCAGTGCATCACGCAGGTCAATGCCCGTGGCATTCCTTCATTTTGCGGCAGTCCAACGTGCCACCTATATTTCAATGAGCACGACAAGTCAAAGGCTGGCTATTGGGTGACAAATGCCTTGTGAAATGGCTCATGACTCCTGTCAGGAACCCACACGCACACACATGCGCACAGTAGGCCTACAACGAGAGCCATGCTGCCACACGGAATATCATAGAGCTCACCATAGGCGTCCTCAAGCAACACTTCCGCTGCCTGGACCGTTGTGGAGGAGCCCTGCAGTACTCAGCTGAGTGGGTATTACGATTTGTCATTGTATGCTGCATGCTGCACAACCTCGCCATTATGAGGGAGCAGCCCTTGCCACCGCCTATCAGGCGAGAACCTGAGCAACAGGCAGAGGAAGAGGCGGAGGAGGAAGAGATGGAGGAGGAGGAGGAGGAAGTGGAGGAAGAGGCAGGGAGGAAACAAAGTCGACAGATCCTGTCTACCAGGGCTCTCCGTGATCAGATTATCAATGTTCGATACCAGTAATCTCAACGACACCTCCCCATTCACCAACAGTCCCACACTCCTTTCCTCTCCCACGTGACCATCAAATCGTCACCTTGTGATTACACATTGCTTCCTCCCTCAGCTCATCGCAGAAATGAAAACCATCACCAAATACAAATTCAAAACCACATTTATAGATTTACACATGAAATGATTCAAACAAACTGATACTATTCATCCTTGTGAATTCCCTTAGTGCCTGTCTTTCTTGTGCCTTTACCTTTCCTAGTGTTCCTACAAGATGCATCCCCAGTGGCTGGAGCATGGGTGGTGGAAGGCTGCTGACCTTCAATTGAGGAGCGTGCAGATAGCCTTGGAGGATGACCTCGAGCATCTCTGGGCTGGGAGAGCCCGGCTTCAGACTGCACCATTTCGGCCTGGACTGTGGCAGTCTGGCCTGGCTGGCTGACAGGTATCAGCAACGGCACTGGGGGAGTGGCAGGGGTGGGAGCAGGAATGCTGTCATCCTGAGAGCAGACAGCAGGATCACCTTCCATGGCGCCACACTCCTGGGCCAGCATCTCAGCAATTCTGGTGATCTGCTGGAGAATGGATTGCTGGAGTGCTGTGATGCCCTGGAAGCCCTGTTCCACAGTGGTACTCAGAGCCACCATAGCAACAGTCTGAGCTTCAAATGCAGCAGTCAGACCTTGGATAGTAGCTGTTTGTGCTGCAATGGAAGCCGTAACATCGGTCATCAGACGCTGCATCATGGTGGGTTCCACAGGTGCGCTGGTGGAGTTGACCACCCGTTCCATGTGGAAAAGGATGGGCTCCAAGCTCTGTGCAAAGCTCTGTGCCAAGTTGGAGCTGGACTCCTCCATGCCCCTTGACATTGTGCGCAGGCTTTCTGGCAGGCTTTCCAGTACACCGAGCTTTTGGTGGTGTATGCCCATCAGCCTTCTTTTGTAGCCTGGCCCATCGATGTCATCATCTGACTCCTCTGCAGCAGAACCAGTGAGTGACCTCACCCTCCGGCGAGCTGGCACCTGCGATATCCGATCCCCCCGTCCCGGCTCCTGCACACTTGTGTCCGGTGTCTGACCACGTGCAGATCCCTCCTTTATCCTAGCCTCTAAACTATGCAAAGTGTCAGTATCTGATCTGGTGACTGCAAGTGTAAGATCGAGTGATGGTGTGTCTTCATCATCACCGTCGTCTGCCTCTGCCTCCTCTGACTGTACAGGTTCCAGTTCTTGGGTATCTGAAATGACAAAGGGATATGGGTTGAGTTGTGGTGAGGAAGACAGGCATGCCTACACATCCTCACCCCCACAGAGGATACAGTGCTGTCCATCATTGAAAGGGCCATCATTGAGGCCATGGCCACTAGCAGTGCTGGAGATATCGATGGTACCAATGGGTGTGAGATAGTTTAGCAATTGCCAAGAGCGGCTAGCAAATTGCTCATCGTTTACAGTATTTGGGGAAACAACATCATAAGCTCATTAGAATTCTCATCTCGTGCCTTTTTTATGGATTCATTTTGCTTTAAAATCCTTAAATGTAACATTTTTTTCCCGCTAATCGTTTCTGTGAAAAAATGGTCAAAAAAAATCCCGAATGTGACAGTCCCATTCTGGGTCTGAGCAGCAAACCAAGGTAATCGATCCCTTTAACCAGTCTCCTTCCATTCCATGAGGGGAATCAGCATAAATAAAGTTCCTTTTACTAACTTTTGAGGTAAATTTAACCACAAAAATAGCATTTCAAATCCATTGCAGGGATACTGAAACAAAGTCCTCTTTTTTTTTAAAAAAAAGGTATTTCTCTTAGTTACATTAAATTTAAACTATTATTTGTCAGTTGCAGAGGGTGTTTGAAATTGAATGGAATAGTTTGGTTTATTGACCTGGACAAAGTACTTTGAATACTTGTGACGGCTGGAAATTACCACATTGTTCAGCAACTATCGAAGGTTCTATTTGACCGAGCACCACCGATGAGCTATTAGATATTAAACACCCTTTCATTTAACAGAAACCAAAACAGATGCACAACTGATGCTCCCTGACAATTAAATACCTACCCACACTTGGCAGTCTGGCTCACAGATGAGGAACGGCAACTCTGCCAAAGTATTATGGGCTCGCCCTGGCTTGAGTCACCGCCTTCAATCGAACAGGGAGAAAATTGGAATAATAAATGAGTGCGTCGAGGAGAAAAATCATATTTAATCAAACATCTACCTATATTGCCTAAGATTTCCAAAACACTTTCACACAACAGCTCCACAATTTAAATATAAATATTTTATTCTGCATAACAGGAACAATAAAAAAAACTGCGACAAAGAAGCTAACAATCAATTTTCTGTTTCGAGAGCATCCACTCAGTAAAATGACTGGATTCCGAGCTTGATATTAAAAGATGCAATCATTCTAATGATCTATGACAGCTGTAACTTCTATCTTCTAGGCCTACCTCGTTCACTTCTGCACCCACTCACTCTAAATATGACAAGTTATCTGTTAATTACCATAGGTTCATTAGTAAAATAAGACTGCAGCTGTGTATTTCCATCACCCTCTTTGTCCTTCATTTGTTTTTTTTTTGTTTTGGAGATTATTGAAAAGGAGTGCTGCACTATCATCAGGTGTTCAATATGTTATTAGTGTATCGTTTGTCTGCAGTAGTTCAGCTGTATCCTAATGAGAATATGAACTGGATTTCCCTTGGCGCAACGGAGAGATGGCAGGAAGGGACTTCTGCCCAACCAACTGCATTTTCCTGGGGGGCCCTAATTAGATTCGCAGGGCGGATTCAAGGCTGGAGTCTTGAGAGGCTCTCTCCCATTGGGAGGGTCGGAAGTAAAAAAATTACGTTTAGCTACAGCATTTAAAAGGGCTGCTGCAGTTTAAGGGGCCAGAAGGCACTGCAACTCTTAGCAAGGTAGATAGAGAACAGCATAGTGAGGGGAATGTCAGAAAATGGACCAGCATCTTGGGTATCTGCCGTGATCAAGGCACCAAGATTCGCTGAAGTGTCCATGGATTTGGCAAAAATAAGGGCAAGGAGGGCAAGAATATTTGAAACCCCAGACAGGAAGCCCCAGAAAAGGATGGTGCAGGCGGTCAGGGCCACGCCAACCACCTCAAACCAGGGTCGGAAATTTTTTTGATGACCTCACCAGGTTGGACAAGGTGTGGTAGCCTAGTGATTTTGGTACTGGACTAGCAATGTAGCAAGTTCCACTCCCACCATGGCAAGTTGTGAAATTTAATTGAGTAAATCTGCTAATTTGTGGGCTGGCATCAGATAAAACAGCTATGAAAGCTGCTGGATTGTTGTAAAAACCCAACTGGTCTTTTCCCCTGGCTGGAGAGTCTAGAACTAGTCTCAGGATAAGGGGTCGGCCATTTCGGACTGAGATGAGGAAAAAATTTCTTCACTCAGAGGATTGTGAATCTTTGGAATTCCCTACCCCAGAGGGCTGTGGCTGCTCAGTCATTGAGTATATTCAAGACTGAGATCGATAGATTTTTGGACACTAAGGGAATCAAGAGATATGGGGATAGGGCGGGAAAGTAGAGTTGAGGTAGAAGATCAGCCATAATCTTATTGAATGGCGGAGCAGGCTCGAGGGGTCGTATGGCCCGCTCCTGCTCCTATTTCTTATGTTTCTTATGTTCTTATGTTCTAATTTTTCTTCATGGAGGGGAACATGCCACTCCTACCCAGTCTGGACTGCACGTGATCCAGTCCCATATGACGCAGTTGACTCTTGATGCCCTCAGGGCAACTATGGATGAGCAATAAATGTGACTTTGCCAGCGTCGTCTACATCCCAGAGCAAATATTAAAAGTAAATGAAGGCATGAGTACCCATGCGTATCCTGAAATAATGCTGGAAGCATTGGCTCACCTCCATACCATCCACATCCACACAGTGGAGACATAGGAACAGGAGTAGGCTATTCAGCCCCTTGAGTCTGCTTCGCCATTTAATTCGAGTTGCTCTGTACCTCAACTCCATTTACCTGCCTTTTCTCCGTATCCCTTGATGCTCTTTCCTAACAAAAATCTATCGATCTCCGTCTTGAAAGCTCCAATTGTCCCCCAGCATCCACAGCCTTTGGGGGAGAGAATTCCAGATTTTTACTACTCTTAGTGTGAAAAAGTGCTTCCTGATTTCACTCATGAATGGCCTGCCTCTAATTTTAAGATTATGTCCCCTTGTTCTTGATTCCCCCACTAGAGGAAATAGTTTCTCTGCATCTACCCTATCCAATCCTTTTATCATTTTAAGCACGTTGATCAAATCTTCTATACAAGACAAGTTTATGCAACCTGTCTTCATAACCTCTAAGTCCCAGTATCATTCTGGAGAATCTATGCTTCACCCCCTCCATGGCCAACATGTCCTTCCTGAGGTGCGGTGCCCAGAACTGAATGCAGTACTCCAGATGGGGCCTTACCAAGTCTCAATATTTGGAAAGACTCTTAACATGTAACATACAGGTAATGTACAAGGAAAGAGTTGGCAGGGGCTTGACTTGTGCGGGCTACAAATGAAAGAAAGTGGTGCCAGTCAAGGGAGGTGCTAGGATGTACAAAGTACAGCCTAATTGGCATCCATGGGAAGCTGGAGACATAGTGAAGGAGTTAGGAGGTCATTATGACAGTTTCCCAAATCCTGTCAAACTGCAGGTCTCATTCAGAACATCAGCTGCCTCCTGCCAAGTTCTATACCACACCATTTTGGGCACTTGATAACCATCTTGGTGAAACAGCACATTCCCCTTGATCTGTACTTGCTGCAATCAGATAGCTTCAACACCATTGAGTGTGGTAGCATAGTGGTTATGTTACTGGACTGGTAATCCAGAGGCCTGGCCTAATAATCTGGAGTCCATGAGTTCAAATCCTACCACAGCAGCTGGGGAATTTTAATTAATTAAATAAAATCTGGAATTAAAAGAAAACTAGTATTAATAATGGTGACTATGAAACTACCGGATTGTCGTAAAAACCCATCTGGTTCACTAATGCCCTTTAGGGAAGGAAACTCCAGACCCACAGCAATGTGGTTGATTCTTAATTGCCCTCTGAAATGGCCTAGCAAGCCACTCAATTGTAAAATCTCGCTTAAAAAAAGTCATAATAAGAATGAAAACCGTCCAGATCACTGGACACGACAAAGGCAAACCAAGCCCAGTCGACCCTGCAAGGTCCTCCTCACGAACATCTGGGGACTTGTGCCAAAATTGGGAGAGCTGTCCCACAGGCTAGTCAAGCAACAGCCTGACATAGCCATACTCACAGAATCATACCTTTCAGCCAACGTCCCAGACTCTTCCATCACCATCCCTGGGTATGTCCTGTCTCCACCGGCAGGACAGACCGACCAGTAGGTGGCGGTACAGTGATATACAGTCAGGAGGGAATGGCCCTGGGAGTCCTCAACCTTGACTCCAGAACTCATGGCATCAGGTCAAACATGGGCAAGGAAACCTCCTGCTGATTACCACCTATCGTCCTCCCTCAGCTGATGGAATCAGTCCTCCTCCATGTTGAGCACCACATGGAGGAAGCACTCAGTGTAGCAAGGGCACAGAATGTACTCTGGGTGGGGGACTTCAATGTCCATCACCAAGAGTGGCTCAGTAGCACCACTGCTGGCCGGGTCCTGAAGGACATAGCTGCCAGACTGGGCCTGCAGCAGCTGGTGAGCGAACCAACACGAGGGGAAAAACCTACTTGATCCTCGTCCTCACCAATCTACCTATTGCAGATGCATCTGTCCATGACAGTATTGGTAGGAGTGACCACCGCACAATCCTCGTGGAGATGAAGGCCCGTCTTCACACTGACGACACATTCAACGTGTTGAGTGGCACTACCACCGTGCTAAATGGGATAGATTCAGAGCAGCTCAAAACTGGGCATCCACGAGGCGCTATGGGCCATCAGCAGCAGCAGAATTGTATTCCAGCACAATCTGTAATCTCATGGCCTGGCATATTCCTCACTCTACCATTACCAACAAGCCAGGGGATCAACCCTGGTTCAATGAGGAGTGTAGAAGAGCATGCCAGGAGCAGCACCAGGCATACCTAAAAATGAGGTGCCAACCTGGTGAAGCTACAACTCAGGACTACATGCATGTTAAACAGCGGAAGCAACATGCTATAGACAGAGCTAAGCGATTCCACAACCAATGGATCAGATCAAAGCTCTGCAGTCCTGCCACATCCAGTCGTGAATTGGTGGTGGACAATTAAGCAACTAACGGGAGGAGGCTCTGTAAACATCCCCATCATCAATGATGGCTTAGTCCAGCACGTGAATCCAAAAGACAAGGCTGAAGCGTTTGCAACCATCTTCAGCCAGAAGTGCTGAGTGGATGATCCATCTCGGCCTCCTCCCGATATCCCCACCATCACAGAAGCCAGTCTTCAGCCAATTCGATTCACTCCACGTGATATCAAGAAATGGCTGAGTGCACTGGATACAGCAAAGGTTATGGGCCCCGACAATATCCCTGGCTGTTGTGCTGAAGACTTGTGCTCCAGAACTAGCTGTGCCTCTAGCCAAACTGTTCCAGTACAGCTACAACACTGGCATCTACCCGACAATATGGAAGATTGCCCAGGTATGTTCTGTCCACAAAAAGCAGGACAAATCCAATCTGGCCAATTACCGCCCCATCAGTCTACTCTCAATCATCAGCAAAGTGATGGAAGATGTCGTCAACAGTGCTATCAAGTGGCACTTACTCACCAATAACCTGCTCACCGATGCTCAGTTTGGGTTCCGCCAGGACCACTCGGCTCCAGACCTCATTACAGCCTTGGTCCAAGCATGGACAAAAGAGTTGAATTCCAGAAGTGAGGTGAGAGTGACTGCCCTTGATATCAAGGCAGCATTTGACCGAGTGTGGCACTTGTAAAATTGAAGTCAATGGGAATCAGGGGGAAAACTCTCCAGTGGCTGGAGTCATACCAAGCACAAAGGAAGATGATAGTGGCTGTTGGAGGCTGATCATCTCAGCCACAGGACATTGCTGCAGGAGTTCCTCAGTGTAGTGTCCTAGGCCCAACCATCTTCAGCTGCTTCATCAATGACTGTCCCTCCATCATAAGGTTAGAAATGGGGATGTTCGCTGATGATTGCACAGTGTTCAGTTCCATTCGCAACCCCTCAGATAATGAAGCAGTCCGTGCCCGCATGCAGCAAGACCTGGACAACATCCAGGCTTGGGCTGATAAGTGGCAAGTAACATTCGCGACAGACAAGTGCCAGGCAATGACCATCTCCAATAAGAGAGAGTCTAACCACCTCCCCTTGACATTCAACGGCATTACCATCGCCAAATCCCCCACCATCAACATCCCGGGGGTCACCATTGACCAGAAACTTAACTGGACCAGCCATATAAATACTGTGGCTACAAGAGCAGGTCAGAGGCTGGGTATTCTGCGGCGAGTGACTCACCTCCTGACTCCCCAAAGCCTTTCCACCATCTACAAGGCACAAGTCAGGAGTGTGATGGAATACTCTCCACTTGCCTGGATGAGTGCAGCTCCAACAACACTCAAGAAGCTCGACACCATCCAAGACAAAGCAGCCTGCTTGATTGGCGCCCCATCCACCACCCTAAACATTCACTTCCTTCACCACCGGCGCACTGTGGCTGCAGTGTGTACCATCCACAGGATGCACTGCAGCATCTCAAAGGCTTGTTCGACAGCACCTCCCAAACCCGCGACCTCTACCACCTAGAAGACAAGGGCAGCAGGCACATGGGAACACCACCACCTGCACGTTCCCCTCCAAGTCACACACCAGCCCGACTTGGAAATATATCACCGTTCCTTCATCATCGCTGGTTCAAAATCCTGGAACTCCCTTCCACTGTGGGAGAACCTTCACCACACGGACTGCAGCGGTTCAAGAAGGCGGCTCACCACCACCTTCTCAAGGGCAATTAGGGATGGGCAATAAATGCTGGCCTCGCCAGCGACGCCCACATCCCATGAACAAATGAAAAAAAACACCGCTCCAAAACTCAATCTCCTCTTTAAGCTGCTGCAGGCCTTTAAATTCTGTCCCACTATTGGGCAAATACCAAATTCCCTTCCAACTATTGGGCATGTCCCAAATCCCAGGTATTAATCCTACCTGATGTACCCCTATAACATGCAAATGAGTTGGACCTAAAAATTCATTGGGGTACAGTGTAGCTCAAGTTGGGCAGATATCAAAAATTTTGAGACTGGTGAAGTACAATCTATTTGCTAGATTGTATCTTGTAACAAGGAAAACAATGAAGCATACCACTCTGCCCTGTTAATGGGTTAAACTCGTTTTACAGGCTCGCAATCCCTGAAACTAGTCAATAATAACCTTTCTTATTAAAGGCCACGTGCATTCATGCCTGGACCTCGAGTCTCTCACAGTCTTCCTCTCACTGGAGAGTAAGCACAAACTCTCTGCCTTGATGACTGCTTGAAACTCAAACAGGTTGCAGATTGCTTTTTTTCCCATAGAGAGAGAGACGACAGCCTAATCTCTGCTCCACCCCAAACTCTCTGTGTCAAGAATTGGCTTGCCATGCTGCCAATCGAATGAGGAACCTCTCCTATTTAGCTCAGCCTCCTGCCTTTCTCAAAGAATGATAGATAGTCCAAATATCTGTAGGAGGTAGCGAATGATTCCAGTCATTTCAAACTAATCTGGTATAGGAGAAATACAAATCTGTTCATCATTGCATCCAATACTCCAGCTAATAGACCTAATCAACATCCCAGATAGCTTCTGTGTTGCTGAGAGTTAACCCCTTGTAGACTGAATTTAAATCGTAGCAATATAAATCTAACATTGCTCCTAAATCAAATAGACAAAAAATCTTGGAACATGACAGTGGGTTTCAAATACACACTGTGGTGAGGGGAGGGGAGAAAATGACCCTATTTTCATCTTGTATTGAGACATGTTGCAGAAGCCGAGGATTCGGCCACTGCTCCTTAAGCTGAGGCTGACAGCCAAGGACTGGAGGAGGAACAGCCTAATTCTTTTTGCTTTCATATCAGGACCGCGCAGCGAAATCCAGCTTGATATTGTGGAAAGTTGCAGATTTGTTTAACACTTTGTCACAATTCACCCGCTGTAAAATCCATTTTTAAAATTTGAACCTGCTTGGGAAAAAAGTAATGATACAAAGAAGCCCTCGGAGTTTTAAGGCCCCGGCCTCATTTAAGTTTGGCGGGCGTGCTGCGGGACGCCAGAAAGGCATCCCGACGCAGCTCGCTGGATTGAGACCTCAAGACCGGGCTGGGGAGATCGTGAAGGGTGGGGTTCTCGGCGTGGGCCCCAAAGGAGCAAGAATAATTTGCTGTTTAACTTTGGCAGACCTCTTCCATTCCACTGCCTGTCGGAACCTCCGTGGCGCAGGCTCTGACCAGTTCTGACCAAAAAATGGCAATCGCCGGGGTGGGGGTCCTCATGAAATCATGTGACCCTGATTTCCATATTAAAAGGGGCCTATCTCCTGCAACAGGTATGCGCTTTTGGAGACCCAGCCTCTTTCAAAAACGGAGCCTGCTGCCTCGCTGGTGTTAATGGGGCAGTAAGACTACCAGCACCATTTTGAGGCGTTTACCGCCCCAAGCGAAGGCAGTGAAAATCAACCCCGAAAATGGTTTGTTTGGATGGTGTCAGGAGAGCACCCGTGGAATAATACATCAGCGTTAGTCAATAGCCTCTGGAAAGAAGGAGAAGAATTGATTTTAAAAGTTTCTTGTTTGATGATCTAATGATGGAACACTTTGGCGATAGCCCGCTGTTTATGAAGATTTGGCTTTGACTTTTCAAATAGCCAAAGTGAGAGTTTCTAAAGCCAAACGGAAGCAGGAGACATAATGAAAAGGGGAAATGAGAAAAAAAAATCCCATGGAAGTTATAATTCTTATTTTTCACTCATGCAAATGATCATTCGGCTAGACAATAAAAATAGCATTCTAAAAATCTCAATTTAAAAGTTATTGCACTTTGTTAATTTGCATCCTGCCAGCCAAACCAGTTTATGATTCAGATATGTATGAGTATTGTTAGTTGGTACACACTAGCATGCAATAAGTTCAACAACCTTACTAGCTTTAAACCCACACGTACTACATAATCTGTGCCTTTCTGCTTAACTTTTATATGACATTCCAATTACTGAGCTCTAAATTTATACTACCAACACTTTTCCATTAATTTTTTTCTATTTCTATACCATGAAAAGAAAATGAGGATTATTTCAGATTCGTTCTTTCTTTTGAGTTCATGCTGAAAGTGAAAAGGTTTTGAAACTGGTTTCTATCTTTTGTGCACATAATTATCAATGTAAGGAAAGATAGCCCTAATAAGAACAGAATATATTATCCTAACTTACACCAGGTGTTCGCACCAACTGCATTGTCAGTTATTGCTTAGCTTTTGGAACCCAAGTTTTTGAAACTGAAACTTGTCACCTAACCACTACTAATTAATTAATGTCATATTATTTCTGCTCTTTTTATCTCTAGCAGTGTATTGCACTATGGGCCATTGCCCTTCACCTAGTTTCTCATCAATAATAAAAAGACAGCAACACTATGCACTGAAATATTAACACGCAGTGTCACTGACTGGTAGCATCAGGTTCAGCTACCCATTATGCAGAACTGCTGGTTCCAGCTGTTCAGTATAATGGAACAATTGAACATGAGTCTCGCTGTTGGGAATTGCTGACTGGGGAACCTGTCTTTGTCTTTGGGCACACATACTTACTAGCAGCTGGTTGAAAGAATTGGAGGAAATCTGGTAGCACGTTATATGCCTATGTTTTTGCCGTGGTTAATATGTGACTTGCTCAAAGGGAGGCCGGGGAATGGGAAGAGAACAAAGGGACTTTGAAAAAAAAACATTAGAACATAAGAAAAAGTCACGGACAAGTAAAGGCCTTTTGGGCCATCAATCCTAGTACTACAAATCATCCAGCCAACACCCCAATTGTCTTTGACTCCAACTCGTTACCAGATAGAATAGCCCATAGTTTTGTCACCCTTTGAGTAAAGACACGTCTGTAATATTTGTTTTAAATGTACTTTTCACTAATTTATGACCTCTTGTCCTATTACCATGACTTTGAAGTACTATTTTAGTTTCATCTATGCTATTTGGTACTTTATTCCTCAAGCTAACCTCCTTCTCTCTAGACTGCAGAGCTTTAGCTCTCTAATCTTTCCCCTTAGCTTACCTCTTTAAGCTTGCAATCATTCATACTACTCTTCTCCGCACCATCCCCAATGTACATGTGTCTCTTTGTGGCAACTAGAATTGTACTCAGTACTCCCAAGCATGGTCTGACCATTGCATTATTAAATCCAGTATGGAGTTGAGGGGTAATTTTATGGAATCGCACTCCTGGTGTGAAGGCTTGCCTGCTGGGAGCACGTGTTGGGAATTTAGATGTGCACTCCACAATTTTCCGTCCATTAAAATTAATAGATGGAAAATCATGTCAGCATCTGAAAAGGGAAAAGATAAGTTAAATATTTCAGGCTGTATTCCATGGAAAGACTGGTTGGGGGTCCTGGACAATGGTGTAGGCAGACATGAATGAATGGCCCGAAATTCTGAAGGTTTGGTCGGTTAAACCTGGTGGATCTGTCAGGTGGGGGTGAAATTTGGGACTTAAGAGAGAATATGCCAGTTGCACACCCTATTTAGGTTCCACCCTAAATTCCTCTGGATGTGAGGGAGGTCTCTGTAAATAGGGGGCAGCCAGACAAATGCTGGGTTTAGGCGAGGATGACGTCACCAGTCCTAAATTCCATCATTTCTGCCCTAGGTTTTGCTGATCTAACATGCTGCTATAAAATAGGGGCGTCGATGCTGGGACCTTAAATGTTATGTTTTGTTGTGTTGTTAGTTGGAGGCTCATTACTTTGAATTGATCTTTTGCCAAAAACTTCTTTGCTCTTTGTTTTGAAGAATTTAATCTTCAATTGGAAGTCTCCCTCCAGACTCTTCTTTGGGGAATTAACCTAGAATGAAGGGGAAAATGTTTTTCCCATGGGGATTCCCCTCTTTATGATTTATTGGTTGGAGGAGGAAGAGGAGGAGCAGCAGATAACTCGAGAAGCCAAGCTCATAAGGCAGCACTTCAGGAGATCCATACCCTAGATCTAGATGAAAATGACATCAGGCAGGCCTTGGACATTCATGAGGTGGCCAAGCTGCCCCTCCCTGTTTTTCATTTGCTGGCCACCTGTTTAACAGGTGAGAAACGGGCGGCTGGCCGTTGAAAATCACCCCCCCCCCTGGTGTCACGAGTCCCTGCTCCAATTGTCTCCAATCTGTCCAGGTGACCCTGATTTTCCTATCTCCCGGGCAGGTCTGTCCCCAGGCAACGTCTTGCACTGGGATCAGGGAGAGGAGCAGTCAGAGGTTCCAAGGCACTAGGATCATCCTGGAGGAGGTAAAAACTTTATAAACTTGAAACTTGATTTTAATCTATGGACTGCTGCATGGACCCTGCATTCCTGGCACAAGCCCCAATGCCAAGTTTCTTCAAACGTGCCTCTACTTGGGCATCGTCACAGTTTGGGATATTTTTAATCATTTCGCCGGTGAAAAGTTTTGGCTAAAAGAGTCTTATTTAAGGGCTGTGTTTTAAAGCAGAGTCCATTCACACAAGTTTAAAAAACGGCACTGAGACGAAAATTGGTTAAAATGCTTATGAGCTAGGCTTTCAAACTGTTTGCCAAAAGACTGTAAACAATAAATAATTCATTAGCCTGTATCAGGAATTGATAGACACTTCTCACCAATTGTGTTGGGAGCTCTCTGGTCCTGGGCGCTCTGGTATAGGCCCTCCTCTCGGGTGATGAAAACGAAGAGATAAAAACAATCAGAGACAGAAACACAAAGTAACTTGTAGCTTTCTGTTTTTAAATAGAAAGCTACAATGCAAGTTTTTCCAGGCTCAGAAGGAGAACGCAGGAGGATAGTTAGGAGTTATTTTGGTTAAGTCAAGCAAGACGACCCACTGACGTGGGGAAGCATAGCATACTCATTATTTTGTATTGCACGAAGACAAGTTGTACTGATTGAATGAAGTGAGTCTGATCCTAACTGTTGCTCTGTATGTTCACTTGTTGTGCAATAAAACAGTTTAATGACTTGTACCCAGCCTTGTCTTACCAATATTTTCTCATTCCACCTTCAAGGAGATTGGAGAAGATTTTTTGGGGTCTAATTTTTTCCTTCAATTTTCTTCTTGTTTTTGATTTTTAAAAAGGTTCTGAAAATACCCCAAGATGGGTTTTTATATCAACAGTACAAATTGAGTTTAGTGATCTGTATTCATCTTTTATACTCTGTCGATTCCTTTAAATGTATTCCATTTGCCATAACTGAGGATTTCATGAATATTACCTCCCAACACCCTTCCCTCATTGCTTGAAATTATTTCTTTTAAATTTGTTTATCTGTGTATTGGTTTATCCCATATCAAAACTCCTAAACACAGTTAGCAAATGTTTGCCTACTATTAGCTGGCTGTCATTACTGCATCTAGATTCATCTCTTAAGTACAATTTTTGAAAAGCAAATAATAAAATACTTTCCTTTTGTCGAGTTTATACTTGGCATATTATCAAAAACTAAAAGAATAATGAGTCGCGTTCTCGCAGAGGGTTACTTTTCATTCAGATATTTTTGCAGTTTGATGACTAATTTTATAGGACATTCTTATTAATTCTGCTATATGCATTACCTACGTTAATTCTGCATGAGTCAATTTTGGAGGATTGTAATATAAGGTACACTTCTGAAAAAAATCATATTTATTTCTTCACCCAAAGTGATCTGAGATTTTGGTGTGTGATTTAGCCCATCAGTAAAATTGAATTATGGCATGCATACAGTAGTAGGGATTGTAAAATCTCAACAAATGTCACGGTGAAAAGAGAATTGTTAATCCATTCAACGTGAAGCAGGCCATCGGCATTGTTTCGGCAACTCTATCCTTATTATTGAAGGTGGCAGATGGTACCTTCATTCATTTATCTTGTTTTCTTGGGAGATGCCCAATGATATCAAGCAGGTGGTGAAGATGACTAGAGAAGCTGGCATAAAAACGTTCGCTACTGGGGCATGGGCAGCAGGCCAGGGTAGAATAGTGGGGATATGAGGATGGGTGAATATTCTCGAGTTTTGCTTAACTGGCTTTGGGTAATAGAGTTTTGATAGAGATCTTTTTCTCAGGACATTAACTTTGTGGACTAGAATCCACGTTAGAATAGATTGTACTTGGGTTGTGGAAGGAGTGGAGTTGTTGCGTTCCTGAACTTAGGAAAGGAAAAAGGTGAGAATTCGTATTTATATAATATTTTTCACAACTTCAGGACATCCCATAGTGCTTTACAGCCAATGAAGTACGTTTTTGAAGTGTAGTCACTGTAATGTAGGGAAATGCGGCAACCAATTTACACACAGCACGGTCCCACAGACAGCAATTAGAGACATGGCCAGATAATCTGTTTTAGTGATGTTCGTTGAGGGATAAATATTGACCAGGACACCGGGGAGAACTCCATTACTCTTCTTCGAATAGTACCATGGGGCCTTTAACATGAATCTGAGAGTGTCGATCTATCTTGGTTTAATGCCTCATCCAAAAGACGGCTCCTCTGACAGTGCAGCACTCCCTCGGTACAGCACTGAAGATTCAGCCTGAATTATGTGCTCGAGTCTCTGGAGTAGGGCTTAGAACCCACAAGCTTCTGCTTCAGAGGCAAGAGTGCCATCGCTGACTCCTTAAGGAACATTGTATTGGATAACATCGATCTATTCCACATCAGAGTCCATCCTTTGCAACATCATGGAGATCTGACTAGGTTACCCGTGTTTTACAAGGTTGATTGTAGCAACACCAGAAGAGTTTCTGGTACTTAACCCGGAACCCGACATTTCTGAGAGCAACACAAGAACTGTCGCAGCTCAATGCTCTGTGTCAGTCCTAAAACTCCACACAGAATGCCACAAGCAAAGGTTTACGTTGTACTTCATCTGCTTGGATAGCCTCCTCCTAGACATTGCAATAGCTTGGCACTCTACCCCTTATACACAGACATTTAAATGCAGAGTTTACCATCTCTGCATCCAATGTATTAGAGCTTGAATTAGGTTGTTAGTACAAATGATCTAGGTGTTTCGTGCAGTACTTAAATCTTAAAGTTATCAACCATACGACATTCTTGTGTTTTTAAAAAATATTTTGGTGATTTTGTTCAATACTTATCATTGTGAAGAATGTCAGCACTGGGAAATGGCATGAGAGGTACTGGACAGTGCAATGTGTTAACACACTATCTCATGCAGGCAGTCAGTGTTAGCATCAAGTACTTCTGGGACAGGTAGAACACAGCCAGCTTTACAGTAAAGCTTCCCCCATTCTGCCCCAAGAGTGTGCCTTTTGGCTCCAACCTGAAAAGAGCAGCTCCCGCTGTGCCAGTGTGATAAATCCATTTTCAACATCACCCATTCTTTGGCTTCTGAGTAAGATTAACAAATTAGGGACAGTTTAATGCTGCCAGTCTACTCCAACTAGAAACTGAGCTGAAACTGCTCAAACTAATTTCCCATAGAACTAATTAAAGGCCATCGGAGAAAGAATATCTCTGCCCCATCTGTCTGGTCTGACATTGCAGAGGTGAAAGGCAGAGGCAACGTGTTAATGCATCACACTGTCCAGCGCCCATTCCTCAGTCTCCATTTTATATCAAAGAAAGAAGCAAAGCAAGTAAGTCACTGAAAGTAAGTAATCATATCGTGAAAGGACATTGATCAGAAGTAGATTGAAGTAGTGTCTGTGCATTAGCTCAGTAGTTTATTGAGGAACAAATGAATGAGTCAGCTCAGTATAATTCTTAATTCCTAACAATAGATTGTGGTAGGAAGGGCCTCAGTGGTTATTAATATATTCTTATGGCTTCGACTAGTGTTTGATTTAAATTGCTTCTATTTGTAGAAGGTTTTTTAAATGAAAAATATAATTGTAGTTATCTTCCTTCCTCATATCTTTAAGAGAATATGTGATAAATTAATTACAAGAACAGCTTGGGAATAATTTAGATATTTTGCGGTTCATTGCTTAGTCCTATGTCCGTTAATATAAAGAAATGGCATAAAACTGAACCTGCATGATTTGAAGCAAGAACAATTTTGTTTTCAATTTTCATACCGCTTCCCTTCAAGATGATGATTCATGCTGTGGCACTGGCCAATTTCTACATTCAGGTGCTGATTCTTGAGGTGTGAACATAAACAAAGAGTACCAGCAGAACATAGGAGATATCACGGCTGAACTGGATCCAGCCCTCCCCTGATATCCACATGTGTTCTTTCCAACTGCTAGGATTGCTACCTGGAGTAGGAACTCCGGGTCATTTCTTCCTCTCCCATTAGGCTGGGAACATTGTGACTAATTGTAGTGCTCCCACCGCTGCCCTACTCGAGATCAGTTTAACTCATAACACATCAGAGATTGAACCTCGGACTTTCCCTGATTCTGTAAAGCTCAGGGCCGAGCACAGCGTGCATTTACCCACGGAGCACATCAGGGAAGCCTCAAGAGCTTTTGCTTCAACCATAAAGTATATGTTCTGACAAACAATGTTTTAAAAAAAATCAGTTCAGCTTATAAAGACATGTAGGGAAAGGTTATTTAAGTCAATATATGTCACTCCAGCTGATTAGAGATGTTCCATTTATTCTTCCATTTCTGAAAGGGCGAATTTGTACTTCAAAAAAAAGTTTATTACACCTTGTCTCTTGTCTTCCTTTCTCAATATTAAGTTAACTTCTATTTCAAATAAATTGTGGCCAGCTTTCTACATCATGGTCCTTATTAGGCAATTCCTTACCCCCAGCCAGTGATTTTCCAACAGTAATTTTAATTTCGGAATTGGGGATGTGAAATTTCCTGATTTCTGTTCCCAATACATGCTAGGAGAACTAAAGTAGAAAATCTGAGTCCAGATTTATACATACAAGTGGCCAGTAACACTGTGATAATAGGAAAAATCACAAAGTCTGAAACAATCCAAAATAAAAAGAGAAAAAGTTGGAAATGCACAGACGGTCAGGGCTTGTGACATTGCTATCAGTGGCAGGCCTTCTCCAGTCACCATCTCTGCATTCCCATGTGAAATGACTCATCTTGTGATTCCTCTTCTAAATCACTAAAACCCTCTGGAGTGCATTTTTCTTGGCTGGAATCATCTTGGTCACCCTCTTCTGAACTCTTTCTAATGCATTATCACCTTTAGACTGCAAATGTGGCTTGTTCTTATTTGCATATCAGTACTCAGTTTGCCTTATTAATACCTGCTTCACTCTGACTAGATATTTCAGGACATAATCGACAGTCACTTCCAAATCCTTCTCCTCTAAGTTCCTGCCAGTGGAGATTTTCTCATGTTTTTCCTTGACCTGTGGGCACAATATCTCTATTTCGATTTCCCTGATTTTACACAGTTTTGAGTTGATTTTGTTAATTCCTGCCTCCCTGAACATCCATTGGGTACTGCCTTTTTAAGACATGACTATCGTTATGGGGCTAGGCTTACCTGGCTTTGAATTCAAACTGAATATTTAGCGGTGCCTCTCCTTTAAGGGAGAGGTACTTGATGCATCCAATCCCAGATTTTCACTGGTCCATTACAAAATAGCAACCTTCCATGTTGTACACATGTTTTCTATTACTGTTACAGTGAATTGATCTACCTCATCCACATTAAAATCTATCTGTCCTTTCTTAGTCTTCATTGTTGATCGCTGAAGATAATTATTCTCTTTTCTATTTGTTACGTGCCTACGTAGCTTTGTGTCATCAGCAAATTTAAGACTACTACTAAGACACCCTGCTTCAAATCATCTGCAGATATTGCAAACAGCAAGGGTGTCAAAAGAGATCCATTACTGGTTACCTTTTCCCAGACAAAGCATTTTCCATTCATCGGCACTCCACCTAGTCAATTTGCCATCTATTCTACGAACTTTAATCTTTTCTACTAGTCTCACATGAGGAACTTTGTGAAATTCCTTTGTGAAATTAAGTAAACCTCCTCAAAGAATTCCAGTAGGACAGAATTTATTACTTTTAATTTCATGCCATGGTGGGATTTAAACTCACATTCTCTGGATTACTAGTCCAGTGACATAACCACTACTCTATTGTTTGGAGGAATTTCCTCAGAGCTGCTCCGGTAACTTAATCGAAAGTGCATTGTTTCTGCCACTCTTCCAGCAAAGTTACACTGGTGGAGTGCAACTGATATCTAGCATTAGTAAATATAAACAGGGAGAAATGGGAAGCAAAAAAGGACAATCAATAATTAAAATATTTTAAAAAGCTAAATTATCAATGATCCTGCAGACGTTTCAAGTCCAGTGAGTACATAAAATGAAATTTGCATCGTGGTTATTTCCATCAATTAACTATTTATGCACCAACTGTGCTAACTCCCACTCTGCTCTGAAAATGTTGTGCCATCAACCAGTTGATTACTTATTTTATATTTCAGTCAATACAAATAGTATAACCACAGGCAGAACTGGAAGGATTTATACACTGCTGCTGAATTTAGTTGAGAACTGTAGGGAAATTATAATTATGAAAAAAATCTCCCATGCCAAAGAATGAATAAAGTCCATTTATTTTTCAATAACACGTCCATCAGTCTTCAGCAGTTTATTTCACAGAACGTAGAGACACCTGTTTCAGTCCTAATTACAGCTGCGCTGGAGGAGGGGCAAACAAGTAAAGGAAGAGCCTGGCAAAATCCTTTTGCTCTAAAGGGAAATTTGTATTCATCTGCAGACCTGGCAGCGAAGAAGAGGAAGCTTGCCTAAGGTATGTCAAAGACTTTCCTTAGTGAGGACTGGAGGAACAGGCGCACTCCACCAGGCCCCACAAGGAAAGTCTGGGCCTCTGCTGTCCTGGCCTCCCCCCCCCACCCCCCCCCCCCCCACTTCCCAACTGTGAAACGGCCCTGATTTCCCTCCTCCTCTCCCCCCCTCCTCCCCACCTCAAAGAATTACCCTGGTACCAGCGGGTAGCCTCTTGGCCCCACAATTTTGACCTGTCTGAAGCTGACCAGCTGCCCCTTTCCGCCTATTTGGGGCGAGCAGCAGGCCGGCTGAATGCAAATGAAGCCCAGGGGTTAAACCAGCCGATGACGCTGGCCCGAAACCCGCTCCCAGTTAAAATCCCCCCCTCCCCTGTCATCGTCTTTTGCAGTGACGATGCTGCGTGTGTACATTTTGACATGAAATGACAAAAATTAAAACCAAAAAGGGTCCTTAGTGGCTAGATTTAAAAAAAAATGATCACTGTATTTAGAGTTTTGCAGAAGCCACCTGTTTGGACTTCTTTGGGTGGTAAATTTGTCACCCATTATATCTGGTACAGGCCGTCTCCAGCTCGCATTCAACTTCATGCTTCTAACCCACAGGGCTTAATATTTCTCTGGGCATTTTTATAAATCTGCTTTGTTTGTTCCTGATTTGCTACTGTCAGTTTTGATGGACTTTTAAAGCTAACTCAACATGGCCCATGAGGCACTGGATTGAGACGGAGCAAAAGCTGATTTAACTTTGGACCCCAGCAACTGGCAGGGATCAGACTTCCACCCCATCAGCCTGCCTGGATCCCAGAGATTCTTTGATCCACTGCAATGCGAAATGCCCTTAAATTAAGAAATCCATGAACATCACACTGACTCAGTCATTGAACTCCAGAATGCACATTGAGGGTTGCTTTCTTCCGTTCAAAATAACTGTTGCGAAAAAGTGGACCATATGGCATTGCACAAAAATAAAGCAATTTGCAGTAAATTCTGCAGCAGAATTAAAGACATTAGCAGGCGTGCAGTTCCCAGTTCATTGTGTAGGTGGTTCTTTTTGCCCTCATTACCCTCCAAGTAAAGTGCTGACAAATTCCATACATGCTTTCTGATAAAAGGCAGTTTTGCACCAGTCTGTGAAATGAACCAAAGCCATATGATAAAAAAAATTAATACTGTCACATAGTCAAAAATCTCTGACATGCCATCGTCATTCTTCACACTGCTAATTAATTTTGTATTAAAGCCATTTTATTTTCTTCCAATTATCTCTTCTCTTCTTCCAGATGACTCACACTGAGTAACATTTCCAGGGCGCCTGCAGCCCCTCTACCTTTGCCCAAGCACCCTCTATGAGCCTAATGAGTGAATGTTGGCAGAATATTTGACCATGGGAGACAGGACATCTGATTCTGTGCTGACATCCACACAATTACTCTGTCTAGCAGGGGGGGGGGGGCCGTTGGATAACTCAGCACAAGAAGGGCATCAAACCTTGATTGTGCAACTCAGTATCACCAAGAGTCACCTTTACCCACTGAGCCATTGGTGGAGTAAGAAAGGAAAGGGGCTGGAGTTAGAAGCAAAAGATGTGTAAATCAACAACAACAACTTGCATTTATATAGCGCCTTTAACAGAATAAAACGTCCCAGGTCGCCTCACAGTAGCGATTTTCAAAACAAAATTTTGACACTGAGCCACACAAGGAGATATTAGGACAAGTGACCAATAGCTTGTTCAAAGAAGTAGGTTTTAAGGAGCGTCCCTAAAGGAGTAGGGAGAGGTAGAGAGGCGGAGAGGTTCAGGGAGGGAATTCCAGAGCTTAGGGCCTAGGCAGCTGCAGGCACGGCCGCCCACGGTGGAGCGATTAAAATCAGGGATGCGCAAGAGGCCAGAATTGGAGGAGTGCAGAGATCTCGGAGGGATGTAGATGAGGAGATTACAGAGATAGGGAGGGGCGAGGCCATGGAGGGATTTGAACTCAAGGATGAGGATTTTAAAATCGAGGCGTTCCTGGACCGGGAGCCAATGTAGGCCAGCGAGCACAGAGGTGATGAGTTTTTAGCAATGCGTAAGGTCTTCATGTATATGTCCATCCAGACCCAGGCATACCACAACATCACATGGAGAGTACCTGGAGAATTCTGTATTCTTTTGTATTTTCTGAACTACTGGCATATGATTTCTGTTTCTGTATATCACAAAGAAATATTTTCTGTAATGTTGATACTGTTTTCCTTTGGGTAATTGGCACTAGGATAGATTTTCCGATTGAGCTCCCAATTAGCCGGGTGGTGTGTTATTAGTGCCCACCTGACCATTCATATGCCGACTGTGCCTGATCTTGTGGGGTCAGCTTCACCTGCACAATGTGAGACAAGACTGCAGATGCCTGGAAGCAGACGAAGGAAGGGAACTTGAGGGAGCAGCTGACTGGTTCTATCCCTGGAAGTGCCAACTCCATGATGTCTATTAGCTGCAGTTGTCCTTGCAGCAGGCGTTACAGCTCTGAATCAGGCGGTCTACTGGCCCGCAGTCCTAGAGCTGGTTCCACATGGTCATTAACAGGTCGGTGTGCCTGTTCCCGTAAGTGCAGGTGGGAGGCTGTAGGCAGCTAGTTAATCCACCCTCTGCTGGAGCCTGACCTGTCTGGTAACCATACATTGCTGCTCCTCCTCCTCTAAAAAAACAAATGTAAGGAGTCGCACAACACCAGGTTATAGTCCAACAGCTTTATTTGAAATCACAAGCTTTCGGAGCTTAGCTCCTTCGTCAGGTGAAGTGAAGAGATGCATATAGGCACAGCATATATAGTCAGAGAACAATGCCTGGTGATTACAGATAATCTTTCTAACTGCCCTTTATCACACCTCGACAGAGAGATAATCACAGCAATCAAAGGAGTGAATGGTGTTCAGACAGGTTAGTCAGGGAAACATTACATCCAAGAATACTGAATACACAAGGGGTCAGATCACAAAGATAGAGAGAGAGAGAGAGAGAGACCAGAAAGGCAGAAAGAGAGAGAGAATGACCAGTTGTATTAAAAACAGATAACTTTTTTTTTCGCTGGTGGGGTTACGTGTAGTGTGACATGAACCAAAATCCCGGTTGAGGCCGTCCTCATGGGTGCGGAACTTGGCTATCAGTTTCTGCTCGATGATTTTGCGTTGTGTGTCTCAAAGGCTCCTTACATTTGTCCACAACAGTCCATCACCGGCATCTCCACATCACGTCGAAAAAACAAATGTGTGAGGAGGATGCCCTTTAGAAAACCCACTGGCCTAAAATTGTGGACATACCAAAAACATTGGCAGAGCCGGAACACTTGTCACAAAGCTTCCCGCCCAACTTAGTGAGGCCAGAGGAACAAAGTGTTCAGAACCAGCCACAGAACGTTGCTATCAGTCTCACTGCAGGTTCTTCAAATGCACTTCTGTAAACAGCAACTTGCCAGCAGCCCTGGAAAATCTCTGCTCTTGGCCTGGAGATTTCTTGGAGTTGAGAAGCAGCATGGCCAGGATCGTGCCTGCTGCCGAACTCCTCCGCTGACTCCACCAAAGTTCGCAGGATCGGAGTGGGGGGGTGGGGGGAGGGGTAGGGGGAGGAGGGACCAGGAGGAATGAGCCTTCAACGGTTTGGGGCGGCGTCCGCAGCGCCAAAGAAGCTGGAAACACCAGCTGAAGCTTCCCAGGACGGAGAGGCACTGGAATCTCCTCCCCCACCACCACCACCACCCCCCCACCCCATCCCGACCGAAAGAGAAAGATGCTGACCCCTGTGTCAGGAGATCACTAAAAATAAAAACAAGATTGTGTGGCACTGATTCTCGGGGGGGGGTCCAGACCCCCACCCCCCCGATCGCAGCCTGGAACCCTTGGTGGGCCCCACTTCCACCAGGTGTGGAAACGGTATGGGAAACCGGGAAAAAAATTTTCATGCGTTTTTCTCGAGTGAACACGACTAAATTGAAGACCCTTAATGTGACTTCCGGGCTCCGCGTCTCCAAGCTGCGCTGTGGGCGCACTGCGCCCCCGAATCACGTGCTGGGAGCTGGAGTATTTAAAGGGCCATTGCAACCATGGGTTTTATGGGAGAAAGGGGCAACGTGCAGAGATGCAGCATCGCAGGTGTAAGGCAGCACTTCAGCTCTGGAAGGCATGGCGGGAGGTGGCAGAGGAGCTGAGCAGCAGGTGGCAAGGTCATGGGTGCAGTGCAGGAAGCGATTTAATGACCTAACCATGTCAGGAAAAGTGAGTACAATTACTGATTCACCTACATCACCGCCACCACCCCCTCTCACTCTGTCTTGCCAAGCCTACTCCATCACATCACTCCCCACACCCACTTAAGTCTCATTACCAACTCACCTTCACTTTCTGTGCACTTTCTCACCTCCCCATTTGTGAACCCACCTCTCCCCCTCACCCCAATCCTGTTACAATTGATCAACCTGTCTGATGCTCACCCTCTGATGCATCTGTTTCGTTGTCAGCCTCACCCAAAGCATTGTATCCATCGCGTGTTCAGGCCACCTTCACTCACTCACACATCTGTCCTTTCTCCCCTTGCAGGAGAAGGGAGCGCAAAATGCACGGGAGAGGAGTAGGACTGGAGGGGGGGGGGCCACCACAAATAGTGGCCCTGACAGAGGCGGAGGAGGAGGCGTTAGATCTCAGCCTCATGGTGGAATGTCTGGCCGTTGAAGGTGGTGAGGCTGGCAACCTAATGTCCTTCAGGGAAGGAAACCTGCCGTCCTTACCCGGTCTGGCCTATATGTGACTCCAGACCCACAGCAATGTGGTTGATTCTTAATTGCCCTCTCAAAAGTCCTAGCAAGCCACTCAGTTGTAAAATCTCGCTACGAAAAGTCATAATAAGAATAAAACCGGACGGACCACCCGGCATCGGACCACTAGGCACCGGACACGACAACGGCAAAACACCAAGCCCAGTCAACCCTGCAAGGTCCTCCTTACTAACATCTGGGGACTTGTGCCAAGATTGGGAGAGCTGTCCCACAGACGAGTCAAGCAACAGCCTGACATAGCCATACTCACAGAATCATATCTTTCAGCCAACATTCCAGACTCTTCCATCACCATCCCTGGGTATGTCCTGTCCCACCGGCAGGACAGACCCACCAGAGGTGGCGGTACAGTGATATACAGTCAGGAGGGAGTGGCCCTGGGAGTCCTCAACATTGACTCTGGACCCCATGAAATCTCATGGCATCAGGTCAAACATGGGCAAGGAAACCTCCTGCTGATTACCACCTACCGTCCTCCCTCAGCTGATGAATCAGTCCTCCTCCATGTTGAGCACCACTTGGAGGAAGCATTGAGGGTAGCAAGGGCACAAAACTTACTCTGGGTGGGGGACTTCAATGTCCATCACCAAGAGTGGCTCGGTAGCACCACTACTGACCAAGCTGGCCGAGTCCTGAAGGACATAGCTGCCAGACTGGGCCTGCGGCAGGTGGTGAGCGAACCAACACGAGGGATAAACTTACTTGACCTCGTCCTCACCAATCTACCTGTCGCAAATGCATCTGTCCATGATATTATTGGTAGGAGTGACCACCGCACAGTCCTCGTGGAGATGAAGTCCCGTCTTTGCACTGAGAACACCATCCAACGTGTTGTGTGGCACTACCACCGTGCTAAATGGGATAGATTCAGAACAGATCTAGCAGCTCAAAACTGGGCATCCATGAGGCATTGTGGGCCATCAGCAGCAGCAGAATTGTATTCCAGCACAATCTGTAACCTCATGGCCCGGCATATTCCTCACTCTACCATTACCAACAAGCCAGGGGATCAACCCTGGTTCAATGAGGAGTGTAGAAAAGCATGCCAGGAGCAGCACCAGGCGTACCTAAAAATGAGGTGCCAACCTGGTGAAGCTACAACTCAGGACTACATGCATGCTAAACAGCAGAAGCAACATGCTACAGACAGAGCTAAGCGATTCCACAACCAACGGATCAGATCAAAGCTCTGCAGTCCTGCCACATCCAGTCGTGAATGGTGATGGACAATTAAACAACTAATGGGAGGAGGAGGCTCTGCAAACATCCCCATTCTCAATGATGGCGGAGTCCAGCACGTGAGTGCAAAAGACAAGGCTGAAGCGTTTGCAACCATCTTCAGCCAGAAGTGCCGAGTGGATGATCCATCTCAGCCTCCTCCCAATATCCCCACTATCACTGAAGCCAGTCTTCAGCCAATTCGATTCACTCCACATGATATCAAGAAACGGCTGAGTGCACTGGATACAGCAAAGGCTATGGGCCCCGACAACATCCCAGCTGTAGTGCTGAAGACTTGTGCTCCAGAACTAGCTGCGCCTCTAGCCAAGCTGTTCCAGTACAGCTACAACACTGGCATCTACCCGACAATGTGGAAAATTGCCCAGGTATGTCCTGTCCACAAAAAGCAGGACAAATCCAATCTGGCCAATTACCGCCCCATCAGTCCACTCTCAATCATCAGCAAAGTGATGGAAGGTGTTGTCAACAGTGCTATCAAGCGGCACTTACTCACCAATAACCTGCTCACCGATGCTCAGTTTGGGTTCCGCCAGGACCACTCGGCTCCAGACCTCATTACAGCCTTGGTCCAAACATGGACAAAAGAGCTGAATTCCAGAGGTGAGGTGAGAGTGACTGACCTTGACATCAAGGCAGCATTTGACCGAGTGTGGCACCAAGGAGCCCTAGTAAAATTGAAGTCAATGGGAATCAGGGGGAAAACTCTCCAGTGGCTGGAGTCATACCTAGCACAAAGGAAGATGGTAGTGGTTGTTGGAGGCCAATCATCTCAGCCCCAGGACATTGCTGCAGGAGTTCCTCAAGGCAGTGTCCTAGGCTCAACCATCTTCAGCTGCTTCATCAATGACCTTCCCTCCATCATAAGGTCAGAAATGGGGATGTTCGCTGATGATTGCACAGTGTTCAGTTCCATTCGCAACTCCTCAAATAATGAAGCAGTCCGAGCCTGCATGCAGCAAGACCTGGACAACATCCAGGCTTGGGCTCATAAGTGGCAAGTAACATTCGCGCCAGATAAATGCCAGGCAATGACCATCTCCAACAAGAGAGAGTCTAACCACCTCCCCTTGACATTCAACAGCATTACCATCGCCGAATCCCCCACCATCAACATCCTGGGGGTCACCTTTGACCAGAAACTTAACTGGACCAGCCAGCAGATCAGAAGCTGGGTATTCTGCAGTGAGTGACTCACCTCCTGACTCCCCAAAGCCTTTCCACCATCTACAAGGCACAAGTCAGGAGTGTGATGGAATACTCTCCACTTGCTTGGATGAGTGCAGCTCCAACAACACTCAAGAAGCTCGACACCATCCAGGATAAAGCAGCCCGCTTGATTGGCACTCCATCCACCACCCTAAACATTCACTCCCTTCACCACCGCGCACTGTGGCTGCAGTGTGCACCATCCACAGGATGCACTGCAGCAACTCGCCAAGGCTTCTTCGACAGCACCTCCCAAACCCACAACCTCTACCACCTAGAAGGACAAGGGCAGCAGGCACATGGGAATAACACCACCTGCACGTTCCCCTCCAAGTCACACACCATCCCGACTTGGAAATATATCGCCGTTCCTTCATCGTCGCTGGGTCAAAATCCTGGAACTCCCTTCCTAACAGCACTGTGGGAGAACCTTCACCACACGGACTGCAGCGGTTCAAGAAGGCGGCTCACCACCACCTTCTCGAGGGCAATTAGGGATGGGCAATAAATGCCGGCCTCGCCAGCGATGCCCACATCCCATAAACGAATAAAAGAAAAAGATCTCCGTATGAGAATCTATCAAATATGAGTGACTCCCTGGCATCACAAGCAGCCAGTTAGTGCCGTTGCTCTGCTGATGGGTTGCCCATCATCATCGTCCTCCTCCTCCTCCCCTCATCTTCTTTAATGTTGATGGTAGGTGCGGATGCTTCATGAGCGCATGGGTCCTCATCCACCTGTAACCATTTCTGTTGAGTGATGTTGTGCAGGACGCAACACACGACTATTATTCTACACACCCTCGTCGGTGAGTACTGAAGGGATCCCGCAGATTGATGCAGGCACCTGAAGCGCATCTTGAGCATTCCTATGGCTTGTTCAATGACAGACCTGGTGGTGATGTAACTGTCATGATACTGCTGCTGTGCCTCGCTGGTGGGGTTTCTCAGAAGTGTCATAAGTCACGTCTGCAGGGGGTATCCTTGTCTCCAAGGAGCCGGCCCTTAAGTCTGTCTTGTGCGTGGAAGAGGGCTGGGATGTTGGATTCGCGCAAAACGAAAGAATCATGGCAGCTGCCAGGGAATTTGGCACAGACCTGCAGGAACCTCTTCCAGTGGTTGCAAACCAGCTGCGCGTTGATGGAGTGATATCCCTTTCTGTTGATGAACAGTCCTGTGCAGGTCTTCAATTGCTACGTCTGCGCAATCAATTGCGCCCTGTACCCGTGGGAAGCCAGCCAGAGAGTGGAAACCCAATGGCTGATGGGGAAGTTGAGGTAGTCGGACGCCCTGGCAAACAAGCCATCGTGACCTGTCGTATACACGTATGTGCAGACGACGGAGAGATCCTGGTGATGACACTGGTGGCGCTCTGGAGGGATCTGGAGGCGAAGAAATTGAGGGCAGCGGTGACTTTAACTGTGACGGGCAACGCGTTGCCACCCGACCCAGCTCTGCATGAAGGACTGTGCAGATGTCTGCGACCATCTGGCGACTCAATCTGAGCCTTCGTAGGCACTGCTCCTCAGAGAGGTTCAGGAAGCTCAGCCTCTGCCTGGAGACCCTCTCACGTGGATAGTGCCTCCTGTGACCTCGGCCCATCCATTGGTCCTTGTGGCGCACCTCTGTCTTGTGGAGCTGCAATTCCGAGAACTGCACGCCGCGCCTGCCGCGGATGATGATGTGCCTCCTCCTCAGGTGTACTGCTGAATAAATCCATATCCGCCCCCAATCCCGATGGTGTCAGTTTGAGGGGGTCCAAAATGTAGTTAAATATGCCTGAACACAAGAATTCTAAGCGTGAACACACAGCACCCCAGCCAAAGGTTTGTCAGAGAACCGATTGCCCTGCTGCAAAAACTCACCTTTTCTTCACGTGGTCAATCACTGGTTTAAAGGTCCAAATGGGTGTCGGCAGCAACTCGCCGCCGTTTCCATGGCGTCTATCAGAGGCCACGGGCGACACGTTCAGAAGCACTTAAAATGGCGTGTGTAATTCAATACACAAAAAATTAACATCCTTACGTAGTTTAAGTAGCTCAATTGGCCCTTTAAATATTGCCGGTGGGACTTGTGTGCTTCAGAAGTACGCGTGCACCCAGATGTGTCTCGTCCAAACCCGGAAGTCGGGGGGTTGGAGCCGGGATACGGTCCCGCTCCCAAAACCGACAATTTTCACTGCCCCCGCGCCCCCCACCCTGCCCCCAACCCACCCGTTCTGCGGGGTTAAAATTTACCCCCTGGTGTGCAACAGCCAGCGCTGTGGCAAGTCACTAACACTGGTCTGACAAACAAAGATAGAGAACTTTTAGCTCCACAGCTCAACAATTCAAAGTTCCAAAACTATGTTGGTAATCTTTGGAGGAATATTGCATATTCAGTACAGAGAAGAATGGGCTTTCTGCTGTACATTAACGTGTTACTTACTGGAATTCATGGCTACAAAGAAACCTGCACAAGAAATACAACACAAAAGCAATTTTGTCTTGTAATTAGCTTCCTCTTAGGGTATATTTTGCCTAAATCATTTCTGATTCCAACATTGGAAAGCAGGCAGTGCAGTAATTAAATAACCATATCCAGGCATCATTGCCATGCACAGAGTGAAAAGAAAGCCTCTAATTAATTGCTAGTCATAGTTACAGCAAATTCTACCTCCAGATGTCAAATGGATTTTGTGATTCATTTCCACAACCACCCTAAGTGCTTAATTTCTGGAATTTGTTACCATTAATATTCAATGAGAGTTAATAAGTCAGCAATCAACAGTAAATCCTTCCATATAGTTCAAATAGTTACAATTACAGGTAATGTTTGAACATGCACTTCTCTGCTTGTATTGGAGTGACAGATACCAGCGCTGGGGAAAGAATATATTTAAAAGTTGTACTTATCATTGCCTATCGATTCCATGCCCACCTTTCCCATAATTTAATGTTTGAATACCTCCAGTCCAGCTTCCACCCTTCTCACAGCACCAAAACTAAAGTCACCAATGAAATCCCGTGACGTTTTATACCTCCTCATCCTCCCTGACCTTCCTGCAACGTTCCACCAGATCAACCACACCATCCTCCTCCGCCTCGCCTCCTTTGTCCAGCTCCGTGGGACTAACCTCCCGTGGTTCAGTTCTTACCTATTTGCACATGGCCAAATCATCTCTTGCAATAGCTTCTCTCCTCCACCCTGCAGCATAATCTCTGGGGTGCCCAAGGGTTTGATTTTTTTTGGCCCTCCCCTCTTTCTCATCCGCAGGCTGCCCCTTCGGTGACACCAGTCACCGATATGGGCTCGGCTTCCACAAGTATGCCGACGACACCCAACTCTACCTCTCCATTAAATCTCCAGATCTCCACGGCTGCCGCTGTGCTGTCAGACTGCTTGTGGAAGCCGACCGACGTCAGTCTTTCCACCTTCTGTGCAAAAAAATCAATCAGGGTGCCTTTGTCAGGTCACTGACGTACCTTTCTGCAGAGCTGGCGGATTCATCCCGTTCAGCATCGTAGCAAGGCAGCAGCAAGATAGGACTATTCAGTTTTGCTGCTTTCCCAAAGTTCAGGGAAAAATGATTCAGACTGTCAGTGTAAGTTTCTTACATATTGAAGTCAGCTGTCATAGATTTATTAAGCATACAATTTATGCAATAATACTTAAACATACACTAATAACAACTACACCTGACATCTGTCGGGGATTCATAAGAACATAAGAACATAAGAAATAGGAGCAGGAGTAGGCCAATCGGCCCCTCGAGCCTGCTCCGCCATTCAATAAGATCATGGCTGATCTGATCCTAACCTCAAATCTAAATTCATGTCCAATTTCCTGCCCGCTCCCCGTAACCCCTAATTCCCTTTACTTCTAGGAAACTGTCTATTTCTGTTTTAAATTTATTTAATGATGTAGCTTCCACAGCTTCCTGGGGCAGCAAATTCCACAGACCTACTACCCTCTGAGTGAAGAAGTTTCTCCTCATCTCAGTTTTGAAAGAGCAGCCCCTTATTCTAAGATTATGCCCCCTAGTTCTAGTTTCACCCATCCTTGGGAACATCCTTACCACATCCACCCGATCAAGCCCCTTCACAATCTTATATGTTTCAATAAGATCGCCTCTCATTCTTCTGAACTCCAATGAGTAGAGTCCCAATCTACTTAACCTCTCCTCATATGTCCACCCCCTCATCCCCGGGATTAACCGAGTGAACCTTCTTTGTACTGCCTCGAGAGCAAGTATGTCTTTTCTTAAGTATGGAGACCAAAACTGTATGCAGTATTCCAGGTGCGGTCTCACCAATACCTTATATAACTGCAGCAATACCTCCCTGTTTTTATATTCTATCCCCCTAGCAATAAAAGCCAACATTCCGTTGGCCTTCTTGATCACCTGCTGCACCTGCAAACTAACCTTTTGATTTTCTTGCACTAGGACCCCCAGATCCCTTTGTACTGCAGTACTTTCCAGTTTCTCGCCATGAAGATAATAACTTGCTCTCCGATTTTTCCTGCCAAAGTGCATAACCTCACATTTTCCAATATTGTATTGCATCTGCCAAATCTCCGCCCACTCACCCAGCCTGTCTATATCCCCTTGCAGGTTTTTTATGTCCTCCTCACTCTCTACTTTCCCTCCCATCTTTGTATCATCTGCAAACTTTGATATGTTACACTCGGTCCCCTCCTCCAAATCGTTAATATAGATTGTAAAGAGTTGGGGACCCAGCACCGACCCCTGCGGAACACCACTGGCTACAGGTTGCCAGTCCGAGAATGTACCATTTATCCCAACTCTCTGCTTCCTGTTAGATAACCAATCCTCCACCCATGCCAGAATATTACCCCCAATCCAGTGATTCTTTATCTTGAGCAATAATCTTTTATGTGGCACCTTGTCGAATGCCTTCTGGAAGTCCAAATACACTACGTCCACTGGTTCCCCTTTATCCACCCTGTACGTTATATCCTCGAAGAACTCAAGCAAATTTGTCAGACATGACTTCCCCTTCATAAAGCCATGCTGACTTTGTCCTATTAAATTATGCTTATCTAAATGTTCCGTTACTGTCTCCTTAATAATAGACTCCAAAATTTTACCCACCACAGATGTTAAGCTAACTGGTCTATAATTTCCAGCCTTCTGCCTACTACCCTTTTTAAATAAGGGTGTTACATTGGCAGTTTTCCAATCTGCCGGGACCTTTGCCGAGTCCAGAGAATTTTGGAAAATTATTACCAAAGCATCCACAATCCCTACTGCCACTTCCCTCAAGACCCGAGGATGTAAGCCATCAGGTCCAGGGGATTTATCCGCCTTGAGTCCCATTAATTTACTGAGTACCAATTCCTTCGTGATTTTAATCGTATTTAGCTCCTCCCCCCCTCGAGCCCCCTGTTTGTCCAGTGTTGGGATATTCTTAGTGTCCTCTACTGTAAAGACTGAAACAAAATATTTGTTCAGCATTTTTGCCATCTCCATGTTTCCCACCATTAATTTCCCGGTCTCATCCTCTAAAGGACCTACGTTTGCCTTAGCCACCCTTTTTCTTTTTATATAACTGTAGAAACTCTTGCTATCTGTTTTTATATTTTTTGCTAATTTTGTTACTTTTTGCTGTCTTTTGAAGACTTCCCAATCTTCTATCCTCCCACTAAGTTTGGCTACCTTATATGTCCTTGTTTTTAGTCGGATACTATCCTTAATTTCTTTACTTAGCCACGGATGGCTGTCATTTCTTTTACACCCTTTTTTCCTCAGTGGAATATATTTGTTTTGAAAGTTGTAAAATAAATCCTTGAATGAACACCACTGCTCATGTACCGTCTTACCCTTTAATCTATTTTCCCAGTCCACTTTAATCAATTCCGCTCTCATACCATCATAGTCTCCTTTATTCAAGCTCAGTACGCTTGTTTGAGAACCAACCTTCTCACCCTCTAATTGGATATGGAATGTAACCATGTTATGGTCACTCATTCCAAGGGGATCCTTAACTAGGACATTATTAATTAATCCTGGCTCATTACACAGGACCAGGTCCAAGGTTGCTTGCCCCCTTGTTGGTTCAGTTACATACTGCTCAAGAAATCCATCCCTAATACACTCAATAAACTCTTCCTCAAGGCTACCCTGCCCAATTTGATTTGTCCAGTTAATATGATAGTTAAAATCCCCCATAATTATAGCTGTTCCCTTATTACATGCCCCGACTATTTCCTGATTAATACTTCTTCCAGCAGAGTTGCAACTAATAGGAGGCCTATATACTACGCCCACGAGTGTTTTTTGCCCCTTATTATTCCTTATCTCTACCCAAACTGTTTCATTATCCTGATCCTTTGTCCCAATATCTTTTCTCTGTATTACAGTGATTCCTTCCCTTATTAACATTGCCACCCCACCTCCCCTTCCTTCCTGCCTGTCCTTCCTGATTGTTAAATACCCTGGCATATTTAATTCCCAGTCGTTGTCACCCTGCAGCCATGTTACAGTTCTGAGCTCGGTATCTTCGGCCTTTAAGACTCCAAATACTCATTACAAGCTGACAATTTTTTATACATTTCTCTCACTCCCTCTATGTGACAATCCACACAATTCTGCATTACATAATTATATAAGAGTTAAAATACAACTCATACAAGTAGAATTTAATTGACTTATCCTCATCAATAACTTTAGTTTTCCATACTTAATGAGGTCTTTTCCGTTGAGCTAACACGTATATCTCCCTTACTTCGTTATCTTATCAATAGTTTCACTCTTGTTCAAGATAATCGCTAGTCTACCAAATTAAGTCTTTAATTATGAGCCTGCCTTTGTTTCTGTATCATTCATACCAATTATAAAGGATGATGAATGCCCAGATATTTTCCTTCGCAGAGTTAGCTGTTTTCCCACACTGTCATCAAATGATTAAAGTTCTCTGAAACTTTAAATAGACTTATACCTCCCTGATTAACAGGCAAAGGCTAGCGGTTAACATTACTATAATATAAAGAGAAATCAATAGTAGTATAACATTAGTAGACTGCAGGACAGTCTGATTAACCCTTTCCTTACAACACCTTTAAAAGGATGAAAGGCAGGAATCATGTAGATGTGAGCAGTTCATTTATAACAACTTGTCTGGAGGACACAGAACCAGACTGGCAAATGTTAAATGAGGCTGTAGATTAACAATAGCAATTTGCATTTATGTAGAAGAACTTCTACCCACCTCACAGAGCAATTAATAGGAGGAATAGATTACCATTAAATTAGTCAATGCTACGTTGATTAATTCTTTTGAAAGTGAACTGGATGAAGATTTGACGACAAAGGGAATTGAAGATTGTAGGGTTAACTATAAATACAGATAATGAATACTCTACAGCAGGGGTATCTAACCTTCTGGAACAGTGAGCTGGATCCTTATGATACAACCAGTGAGTGGGCTGCATCTGATTAAATCGCTTTGAGTCAGACAGAATCATGATTAAAACACTCCTTCCAATTCCCAATCTATTTTGCATTTCTTGGCCCTGGAATTTACATCTTTCACTTCTTTCCCTCCTCTCTCTTCTCTCTTTGACTTCTGTTTGGTTTCTTTCTGTCTTCGCTCTCTGTCTCTCGCTTGCCTCCTGACTCCGTTTCTCTCCTCCTTCACTTCTGCCTGCCTATCTCTTCTTCATCACTTCTGTTTATTTGCTTCTGCCCTTTCATTTCTGTAGGTGCAATTTTAACCCAGGCTGCCGGCAGAAACGGGGGTTAAATAGCGTCTGGGCACTCCCCCACACTGGTCCCAAATCTTTCCCATCCACTGCCATTTTAACTGATCCTTGTTTTTAGATTCTGGACCTGCCAGTAAAATCTGGTGGGCTTGATGTTTTCGAGCTCCTGAAGGTGTAAAGCAAAGGTCTCTCAGCTGCAGCTCACTGGGTGAGAAGGTCTCCTGCTTTCTGGTTTGCCAGGAGAGTTCCCAGCTTGCTACTTTCACACTTCCTTTTTTTTGCCTTACAACCGTTACTAAGTTCTCTGTCCCTCTGATGGGCTCAATTATTGCTTTCTTTCTGGATGGAGGAAGACTTGGAGGAGGAGCAACCTCAGCAACCATCATCATCACCAGCAGCAACTGGGCCTCTCAGAACTCAGCAGGTGAAGGTGACTGCTCGCAGGAGGCACACAGGGTGTACAGGCCAAGAGTCACCTACTTGGACCTATCTGAGGAGCAGAACAGGAGGAGGCTTCATCTCTCTCTAGGCAAGCTGTTCCAAACCTTTGCAACGTCCTGGAACAGGACCTGCTGTCTGTTGGACCAGGAGGCATGCTTTGCCAGTGGCCTTCAAAGTCACCACAGTCCTGAATTTCTTTCCTTCTGGATCCTTTCAGGCTGCTTCAGGGGACACCAGACTGCATATCACAGTCTGTGGTACACAACTGCATTAAGCAGGTGACCAACATCCCTCTTTGCCAGTACATCACATTTCCCATTGGCCACAACAGTCAACAGGAGAGACCTTGGGGCTTTGCAGCAGTGGCCAGTTTCCCTCAAGTGCAGGGCATCATTGACTGCACTCGTGTCGCCAGAAGGGCACGAGCAAGCAACATATGTAAATAGAAGGGGATATCACTCCATCAATGTGCGACCAGTGGCCGATCACAGGACTATCATCATGCAGGTCTGTGCAAGGTACCCAGGGAGCTGCCATGATGGTTTTATCTTCAGACAGTCCACCATCCTTCCCCAATATTCAACCACATATGAGCAACACAGGTAGAATCGAAACCAGGATTGTTATAGAACGCACCAGAGGAATGCTGACGCAGAGGTTCAGGTGTCTCGACCACTTGAGGGGGCTCCCTACAACATGCCCCAGATAGAGTCATCCACATTGTCGTGGTGTGCTGCATACTGCATAACGCAGCATTACAGAGAAGCCTGTATTTGGAGTTGGACTATAACCTGGTGTTGTAAGATTCCTTACATTTGTATTTGGAGGAGGTAGAGCAGCAGCAGCAGCATCAGATGACAAAGACCAGGGGGAAGCAGCAGAAGAAGGAGAACCACCTCAACACCTGGCAGTCAGTAATGTGAGAGATCAGCTCAGCGCTTTGCGATTCCATTGAGCTGCTCATACCCCTGCCCTGAGAACTTTGACAGAGCCCCTCGGCGTAACAATCCTTGTTACATCCTTCACCACTCCCATCCTGCATTAAAGAACACTGAAACCGTTCAAGGAACTTTTACATCAATGACATTCAGACAATGCAGACTCAGAAGCTACGACTGAACCACACTGCAGAAAAAAGTGCCAAATGTGGTAAAGGCGATTAATTTATTGGCAAACAGAATAATTGCCTTCCATTCGTTTCTCAGCCAAGTCTTTAAAGAAGGTTTGCTAACTCTACTATTCCTACTGGGTGCTCCCCCGAGTGACCTCAGCAGAGCTGGTTTAAAGCTGCTGTTCCTCATGTTGGAACCCTTAAGGATGCTCGTGCCCTGTGACCTCTGGGTGCTCGAGCCTTTTTGTGCGGGCCCTGGAGTGTGAGGGCAGAATGTACAGTGGCCACGCCACGCAAAATGACACCACACAACCGGCCCAGATGAGTTTAAGTGAAGGGTCTCTGTCTCTAATCATTACCCTGTCCTTTTAATTTCTAAATGCTAGCAGACCTGCTTTACAGGAAGTTCTGTTTCTATTCTAAATAGGCAACTGAAATACTTAGGGATCTGGCAGTTCAAAGGTCAACAAATGCTTTTGAACATGCAGTAAAGAAAAAAAATAGGATTTTGCTCACATTTCATTCATTTTACACTTAACATCGAATTACAACTCAGAAACAGGCCATTCGGCCCAACAGGTCCATGCCGGTGTTTATGCTCCACACGAGCCTCCTCCCTCCCTACCTCATCTCACCCTATCAACATATCCTTCTAAATCCACTAACAGTCCAGTGGGATTTAAACAGGCTATCAGATTGTTGGTGGATCTTTAAACAGAACTGCCTAATCCTCTAGGCTGAATTGTAGGTGTTTGTGAATGAAAATGGGCCTAGTCAGGAGACTTCAGAATGGGGAAAAAAGTACTTTTGAATGATCAGGGTGTTGCACATTAGTGATGTAGAACTTACATCATGAAATATTTATTATCGTCACAAAGCAGAACTTTGAATCTTTAACGATAAAAATGATGTCCAAATCTAAGTTGGCATTTTTCCCAGTTTGATTTTTGTTTTTTTTTTCCCATGCCTACTCGATGCTCCCTCATTAGGGTAACAACTCAACTGTACACTAGAGGAACTCCACCATGCTCATTAAACTGCAGGAGTTATCGGTTATAATGAATCCCAAGGCACGGTGTGTCATTTCCCAGTATGTTGCACTATGTTGTTAAGCCTAGGAACAAGTCGAGGATGCTACAGAGTTTTTATTAAACCAGAATTAAATCAATATGGATTCACTGTTAGGCTGATCTGAAAAGTTTCTGACTGCTAACTGATGTGTAGTTCAATTATTTTTAGTTGCAAATTAATTTACAATGTTTGGAACTTGACCTTAAGATTCAGTGGAGTGGAAGTCTGTTTCTATCCTTCAGTTATTTCTCTCCTCACTGACTCATGCTGGTACGCAGTTTCACAGATACTAACAGCCTGTCTTCATTTGTAAACCCAGATATTGAGATTCTGCACTTTTAACACACTCTCGGCTGTTACCTCCAGACTCCAGCCCTTTCTTTTGCTCCATAACCTTCAGTGGGTACACCTGCATTGCATTGCATTAGAGTTACATAAATTACTGTTGTATTTGTTTACCAAAAAAGGCTTGATATGAATTCCTGTTTGAGAGAATTTACTGCACGATAGCTCATCAATAAATGAGGTGGAATTGTACATTAGCCTCCATGTTTTGAATGATAGAAGTACCACTGCTAAAGATTTCAGTGAACCATAAATCACTTTCTGCTTTCTATTTTGTGACATGAGGAACCAACACCTGGAGTTTCCCCACCTCAAACCTTGAATTTGTCCATGTTGAAGGACATCTGCTAGATATGGGCTCTTGCCCCCAATTTATCTCAAATCAGCCTGCTCGATATTACTTACCTCTGAACGTTTTCAAGCCATCTGCAAATTTACAAATGATTCCGTTAATGCCTTCATCTAACTCATTAATGAATTGATGACAAAAATTGGTCCCAGCGCAGAGCCTCATGGACCTTCACTTGTGTCCAGTCCCCATTTAGATACACTCCCATTAATAGCAACTATTTGTCCATGAGATTGCAACCAGTATGATATTGGCGATATAATCCTATGTGATTTAATCTTTTCCAATGACCTATGCGGTACTTTGTTGAAGCCATTTTGGTAATCTGGTTAACAATATCAACAGGACTGCCGTTGTCCACCACTCTGGTTGCCTCCTCAAGGAACTCAATCGGGGTAGTAAGGCAGCATCTCCATTTTATGCAGTCATGCTGGGAATTCTATTAACCCGATCATCATATCTGGTTTTGCTCCAGTCGTCACTCAACAACTACACACATGGACCTAGTCCAGCAGGGAATAGTGATCGGAAATGACATCTTTCCCTGGTTTCTTCCATCTCCAGCTCAGGAATACCGGCTGTACAGATACAGACACAGTAGCTCAGCTCTGCTAAGATCTCTGTTATTTCTACTTTTCTTTCTGCCGATTTGTCTTGCTATCAATATATTTATTTATATTTCCATCTAGCACCCCTTCCATTTATCTTTGCATTTTTCCATGCTTGTATGTTGCTCTCTACAGTAAATACATGTATTTTTTTCATTATGTGGAAACAATATTCTACTTTCGAAACATTCACTGCTTCTGTAATATTATGTGAGCTTAGACTTGGAGTTTCCCATTAATTTGCCTCATCATGTACAGGATACATAATTCAAAGCCTACAGATTCTAATTAGTCAAAGCATCTGACAGATGTGCTGGTTGCTCATGTCACAAAATAGGAAGCAGAAAGTGATTTATGATTCACTGAAATCTTTAGCAGTGGTATTTCTGCACTTATATCATTCAAAACATGGAGGCTAACATGCTACAGAGTTTTTATTAAACCGGAATTAAATCAATATGGATTGGAGAATATTGGTGGTGAACGGTTGTTTTTTGGACTGGAGGGAGGTGTACAGTGGTGTTCCCCAGGGGTCGAAGCTGGGACCACTGCTTTTCTGGATATATATTAATGATTTGGTCTTGGGTGTACAGGGCACAATTTCCAAATTTGCAGATGACACAAAACTTGGAAGGGTGGAGACCAGTAAGGAGGATAATGATAGACCTCAAGAGGATATAGACAGGTTGGTGGCATGGGGGCACACGTGGCAGATGAAGTTTAACGTGGAAAAATGCGAGATGATACATTTCAGTAGGAAAAATGAGGAGAGGCAATATAAACTAGAGGGCACAATTCTAAAAAGGTAGAGGAACAGAGGGATCTGGGGGCATCTGTGCTCAAATCGTTGAAGGTGGCAGGGCAGGTTGAGAAAGCGGTTAAAAAAATATACGGGATCCTGGGCTTTATAAAAGAGGCATAGAGTACAAAAGCAAGGAAGTCACGATGAACCTTCGTAAAACACTGGTTCGGCCACAACTGGAGTATTTTGTCCAGTTCTGGGCACCGCACTTTAGGAAGGATGTGAAGGCCTTAGAAAGGGTACAGAGGAGATTTACAAGAATTATTCCAGGGATGAGGGACTTAAATTACGTGGATAGACTGGAGAAGCTGGGATTGTTCTCCTTGAAACAGAGAAGGTTGCAAGGAGATTTGATAGAGGTATTCAAAATCATGAAGGGTATAGACAGAGTAGATAGAGAGAAACTGTTCCCCTTGGTGGAAGGGTCAAGAACCAGAGGGCGTAGATTTAAGGTGATTGGCAAAAGAACCAAAGGTGAAATGAGGAAAAACGTTTTTACACAGCGAGTGGTTAGGATCTGGAATGCACTGCCTCAGGGGGTGGTGGAGGCAGATTCAATCATGGCCTTCAAAAGGGAACTGGATAAGTACTTGAAACGAAAAAATGTGCAAGGCTATGGGGATAGGGCGGGGCCCTGGCACTTGCTGGATTGCTCGTGCATAGAGCCGGCGCAGACTCGATGGGTCGAATGGCCTCCTTCCGTGCTGTAACCTTTCTATGATTCAATGATTCTATAATGTTCAATTCCACCTCATTTATTGGTGAGCTATCTTGCAGTAAATTCTCTCAAATAGGAATTCATATCAAGCCTTTTTGGTAAACAAGTACAATAGTAATTTAGATTTTTTGTGAGGGACAGGGGTAATTGTTATTTTCTCCACTTGCCCTCTCTTGGTTTCTTTTGGCCAAGCACTATCCTTGGCTCCTGACCTCTTTTAATGTTGCTCTAGAACTGCCAACTGTATGTAGCCTGCCTTACTGTCCAACTTAGTTTCCCCATCCTGCTTGTGGAAGAAGCTCCATGCCTTTTGGTAAGTGGCTATTCCCACTCACGTTGGTACAGCTGAGATTGAAACTCATCATATAAAGGATGACAGGTATGAACCATTGGGGCAGTGTGGGTCGATGGTTTAACATGCTGCATCACCATGGCATCTGTGCAATAGTGTCCCTTGCTAACCCAAATGTATTTTAATAGTCACTTTGCAGCAAGTGTGACTCAACAGCATTATTGCTGCAGTCTCTAACAATCATCAATTGCCCATGGCATTGGTCACACTTAGTTGATGAACATGCACAAGTACATGCACAAGATGGCAACAAAATTGGGAGAGGGACTTGAGAAACTCACTCCACAGAGTCAGCTAGTGGCCAGAGGCTGCAACTACATTGTGACAATTAATATAGCAAAATTGAATGGGAAATGTTGACATTGCAATTTGCAATAGTAAATATTGACAGACTAGTTTGACCAAAAACCATGACAACAATAAGTAAGGTCTGCCAATGGGAAAAGTACACCGAGAGGGCACAATTCTAAAAGGAGTACAGGAACAGAGAGATCTGGGGGTATATGTGCACAAATCGTTGAAGGTGGCAGGGCAGGTTGAGAAAGCGGTTAAAAAAGCATACAGGATTCTGGGCTTTATAAATAGAGGCATAGAGTACAAAAGACCATAAGACCATAAGTGATAGGAGCAGGAGTAGGCCATTCGGCCCCTTGAGCCTGCTACGCCATTTAATGAGATCATGGCTGATCTGATTTTTACCTCAACTCCACTTTCCCGCCCTTTCCCCATATCCTTTGATTCCCTCGCTGATCAAAAATTTGTCTAACTCAGCCTTGAATGTATTCAATGACTCAGCCTCCACAGCTTTTTGGGGTAAAGAATTCCAAAGATTCATGACCCTCTGGGAGAAGAAATTCCTCCTCATTTCCGTCTTAAATGGGCGACCCCTTATTTTGAGACTATGCCCCCTAGTTTTAGATTCCCCCATGAGGGGTAACATCCTCTCAGCATCTACCCTATCGAGTCCCCTCAGAATCGTGTATGTTTCAATAAGATCTCCTCTCATTCTTCTAAACTCCAATGAGTATCGACCCAACCTGTTCAATCTTTCCTCATAACACAACCCTTCCATACCCGGAATCAACCTAGTGAACCTTCTCTGAACTGCCTCCAATGCAAGTATGTCCTTCCTTAAATAAGGGCACCAGAACTGTAAGCAGTACTCCAGGTGTAGTCTCACCAGCACCCTGTACAGTTGTAGCATGACTTCCCTGCTTTTATACTCCATTCCCCTCGAAATAAAGGCCAATATTCTGTTTGCCTTCCGGATTACCTGCTGCACCTGTATGTTGACTTTTTGTGTTTCGTGTATGAGGACACCCAGATCCCTCTGTACCACAGCATTTTGTTGTATTTCTCCATTCAAATAATATTTTGCTTTTTTATTTTTCCTCCCAAAGTGGGTGACTTCACATTTTCCCACATTATATTCCATCTGCCAAATTTCTGCCCATTCGCTTAACTTGTCAATATCCCGTTGTGTCCTCATTGGAACTTGCTTTTCCACCTATCTTTGTATCATCAGCAAATTTGGCCACAAGACACTCTGTTCCTTCATCCAAATCATTGATATATATTGTAAATAGTTGAGGCCCCAGCACTGAGCCCTGCGGCACCCCACTAGTTACAGATTGCCATTTTGAAAATGACCCTTTTATCCCGACTCTTTGTTTTCTGTTAGTTAGCCAATCCTCTATCCATGCCAGTATATTACCCCCAACACCATGAGCTCTTATCTTGTGCAGTAATCTTTCATGTGGCACCTTATCAAATGCCTTTTGGAAATCCAAATATACTGCATCCATTGGTTCCCCTTTATCCACCCTGCCCGTTACTGCCTCAAAGAACTCTAATAAATTTGTCAGACATGATTTCCTCTTCATAAAACCATGTTGACTCTCCTTGATTGCGTGGAAGTCATGATGAACCTTTATAAAACACTGGTTCGGCCATAACTGGAGTTGTGTACACAGTTCTGGGCACTGCACTTTAGGAAAGATGTGAAGGCCTTAGAGAGGGTGCAGAAGTGATTTACTAGAATACATTTTTTTATTCATTCATGGGATGTGGGCGTCGCTGGCAAGGCCAGCTTTTATTGCCCATCCCTAATTGCCCTTGAGAAGGTGGTGGTGAGCCGCCTTCTTGAACCACTGCAGTCCGTGTGGTGAAGGTTCTCCCACAATGCTGTTAGGTAGGGAGTTCCAGGATTTCAACCCAGCGACGATTCCAGGGATGAGGGACTTTAGTTACGTGGACAGACTGGAGAAGCTGGGGTTGTTCTCCTGGGACCAGAGACGGTTGCGAGGAGATTTGATAGAGGTATTCAAAATCATGAAGGGTCGAGACAGAGTAGATAGAGAGAAACTGTTCCCATTGGTGGAAGGGTCAAGAACCAGAGGACATAGATTTAAGGTGATTGGCAAAAAGACCAAAGGTGACATGAGGAAAAACTTTTTTACACAACGAGTGGTTAGGATCTGGAATGCACTGCCCGAGGGGGTGGTTGAGGCAGATTCAATCATGGCCTTCAAAAGGGAACTGGATAAGTACTTGAAAGGAAAAAAATTATACGGCTATGGGGCTAGGGCATGGGGCTAGCTGGATTGCTCTTGCATGGAGCCAGCATGGACTCGATGGGCCGAATGGTCTCCTTCCGTGCTGTAACCTTTCTGTGGTTTGATGATTCTATGCAAAAGCTCTAACAAGTAATGTCTGTTACCTTCAATCACATATACCTACTTCCAGAAAGTTTTTAATAAAGTTGCACATGACAGGCTGCTACAAACTCAAGACAGTGAATATCCACAGAGGAATTAGTTGAACGAGAAATGATATTTAACTGGGAATGTGCTGAGTGGCATTCCCCAGGAACCAGCGCTGGGGCCCACACTGTTCATAATCTGCACAAGCGACCTGGAACCAGTTGTAAAATGCAAATATAATGGATGATACTAGCTGCTAACACCATCGAAGCTGGCAGGGCAGCCAAGGATCTACAGCTGGACCTCAGCTCTGCTCCCATTAGTGGTCGTAGAAGGAGATAACCAGAAGCATGGATGAGGCTGTTGTCTCTCAAGGTGATGACACATACAGCCCTCTACCACCCCACCCCCGACCCCTTCACAAGTAACAGTAGAAGTGCCAGAAAGTTGGCAGCGCATTACCATCCTTAACTATTTAGAACTGACTTTTATATGAAAATCAGAGCCACTCTGTGGGAGACGGGCCTGGGCAAGTTATTTCGTATGACAGCTGTCCTATTGTATTACCGTGACAGCTTTCCTCAGTTCCGCCATTTTCTTGCACATTTGAAGCCAACCCCCCTGTTAGCTCTCTGCTGTCCCGGTGGTTGAACTAGTCTTTTCTGTGGACGGAGGCTTTCGGTGTCAAGGAGAGCAGCCCTCCCTTCCCTCACTTTGCCCAGCAACATCAGTGAATCTGGGTGTATGTGGGCGAGAGCACTCCATGGGTGCAGGAATTTGGAAGCTCTAAACTCCTTCCCTTGTCTTACTGGAGCTCTTTAAATTCTTGTCAGCTGCATTCCACGTGCAAACACTCGTCCAGAGAGGCAGCCGCACACGTGGGAGCTCACACGGAATAGTTAACATATTCAAATCCTGAATATAAGGAGTAAAAGAAAGAACTTGCATTTATATAGCACCTTTCGCGATCTCAGGACGTTCCAAAGGGCTTTACAGCCAATGAAGTACTTTTAAAACAAAAATGTGGTCACTGTTGTAATGCAGAAAGAAAGGAATCATAGAAAGGTTACATCACGGAAGGAGGCCATTTGGCCCATCGAGTCCACACTGGCTTTATGCAAGAGCAATCTAGCTAGTCCCACTCCCCCGCCCTATCCCTGTAGCCCTGCAAATTTTTTACTTTCAAGTACTTATCCAGTTCCCTTTTGAAAGCCATGATTGAATGAATCTGCCTCCACCACCCCCTCGGGCAGTGCATTCCAGATCCTAACCACATACTGTATAAAAAAGTTTTTCCTCATGTCGCCTTTGGTTCTTTTGCCAATCACCTTAAATCAGTGCCCTCTGGTTCTTGACCCTTCCGCCAATGGGAACAGTTTCTCTCTATCTACTCTGTCTAGACCCTTCATGATTTTGAATACCTCTATCAAATCTCCTCGCAACCTTCTCTGTTCCAAGGAGAACAACCCTAGCTTCTACAGTCTATCCACATAACTAAAGTCTCCCATCCCTGGAATCATTCTAGTTAATCTCTTCTGCACCCTCTCTAAGGCCTTCACATCTTTCCTAAAGTGGGGTGCCCAGAACTGGACACAATACTTCACTTGTGGCTGAACCAGTGTTTTATAAAGGTTCATCATGACTTCCTTACTTTTGTACTCTATGCCTCTATTTATAAAGCCCAGGATCCCACGTGCTTTTTTAACCGCTTTCTCAACCTGCCCTGCCACCTTCAGTGATTTGTATACATATATCCCCAGATCTCTCTGTTCCTGTACCCCTTTTAGAATTGTGCCCTCTAGTTTATAATGCCTCTCCTTGTTCTTCCTACCGAAATGTATCTCTTCGCATTTTTCTGAGTTAAATTTCATCTGCCAAGTGTCTGTTCATGCCACCAGCCTATCTATATCCTCTTGAAGTCTATCACTATCCTCCTCACTGTTCACTACCCTTTCAAGTTTTGTGTCATCTGCAGATTTTGAAATTGTACCCTGTACACCCAAGTCCAAGTCATTAATATATAATCAAGAAAAGCAGTGGTCCCAGCTCCGACCCCTGGGGAACACCACTGTAAACCTCCCTCCAGTCTGAAAAACAACCGTTCACCACTACTCCCTGTTTCCTGTTACTTAACCAATTCTGTATCCATGTTGCTACTGCCCCCTTTATTCCATGGGCCGCAATCTTGATGACAAGACTAGCACACGCTTTGTGAAAGTGGACTGGGAAAATAGATTAAAGGGTAAGACGGTACATGAGCAGTGGTGTTCATTTAGGGAGTTATTTTACAACTTTCAAAATAAATATATTCCACTGAGGAAAAAAGGGTGTAAAAGAAATGACAGCCATCCGTGGCTAAGTAAAGAAATCAAGGAGAGTATCCGACTAAAAACAAGGACATATAAGGTAGCCAAACTTAGTGGGAGGATAGAAGATTGGGAATTCTTCAAAAGACAGCAAAAAGTAACTAAAGGATTGATTAAGAAAGGGAAGTTAGATTATGAAAAGAAATTAGCAAAAAATATAAAAACAGATAGCAAGAGTTTCTATAGTTATATAAAAAGAAAAAGGGTGGCTAAGGCAAACATAGGTCCCTTAGAGGATGAGACCGGGAAATTAATGGTGGGAAACATGGAGATGGCAAAAATGCTGAACAAATATTTTGTTTCAGTCTTTACAGTAGAGGACACTAAGAATATCCCAACACTGGACAAACAGGGGGCTCGAGGGGGGGAGGAGCTAAATACGATTAAAATCACTCAGGTGATGGTACTCAGTAAAATAATGGGACTCAAGGCGGATAAATCCCCTGGACCTGATGGCTTCCATCCTAGGGCCTTGAGGGAAGTGGCAGTAGGGATTGTGGATGCTTTGGTGATAGTTTTCCAAATTTCCCTGGACTCAGGAGAGGTACCGGCAGATTGGAAAACTGCTAATGTAACACCGTTATTTAAAAAGGGTAGTAGGCAGAAGGCTGGAAATTATAGACCAGTTAGCTTAACATCTGTGGTGGGTAAAATTTTGGAGTCTATTATTAAGGAGACAGTAACGGAACATTTAGATAAGCATAATTTAATAGGACAAAGTCAGCATGGCTTTATGAAGGGGAAGTCATGTCTGACAAATTTGCTTGAGTTCTTCGAGGATATAACGTATAGGGTGGATAAAGGGGAACCAGTGGACATAGTGTATTTAGACTTCCAGAAGGCATTCGACAAGGTGCCACATAAAAGATTATTACTTAAGATAAAAAATCACGGGATTGGGGGTAATATTCTGGCATGGGTGGAGGATTGGTTATCGAACAGGAAGCAGAGAGTTGGGATAAATGGTTCATTTTCGGACTGGCAACCAGTAACCAGTGGTGTTCCACAGGGGTCGGTGCTGGGTCCCCAACTCTTTACAATCTATATTAACGATTTGGAGGAGGGGACCGAGTGCAACATATCAAAATTTGCAGATGATACAAAGATGGGAGGGAAAGTAGAGAGTGAGGAGGACATAAAAAACCTGCAAGGGGATATAGACAGGCTGGGTGAGTGGGCGGAGATTTGGCAGATGCAATATAATATTGGAAAATGTGAGGTTATGCACTTTGGCAGGAAAAATCAGAGAGCAAGTTATTTTCTTAATGGCGAGAGACTGGAAAGTACTGCAGTACAAAGGGATCTGGGGGTCCTAGTGCAAGAAAATCAAAAAGTTGGTATGCAGGTGCAGCAGGTGATCAAGAAAGCCAACGGAATGTTGGCTTTTATTGCTAGGGGGATAGAATATAAAAACAAGGAGGTATTGCTGCAGTTATATAAGGTATTGGTGAGACCGCACCTGGAATACTGCATACAGTTTTGGTCTCCATACTTAAGAAAAGACATACTTGCTCTCGAGGCAGTACAAAGAAGGTTCACTCAGTTAATCCCGGGGATGAGGGGGCGGACATATGAGGAGAGGTTGAGTAGATTGGGACTCTACTCATTGGAGTTCAGAAGAATGAGAGGCGATCTTATTGAAACATATAAGATTGTGAAGGGTCTTGATCGGGTGGATGCAGTAAGGATGTTCCCAAAGATGGGTGAAACTAGAACTAGGGGGCATAATCTTAGAATAAGGGGCTGCTCTTTCAAAACTGAGATGAGGAGAAACTTCTTCACTCAGAGGGTGGTAGGTCTGTGGAATTTGCTGCCCCAGGAAGCTGTGGAAGCTACATCATTAGATAAATTTAAAACAGAAATAGACAGTTTCCTAGAAGTAAAGGGAATTAGGGGTTATGGGGAGCGGGCAGGAAATTGGACATGAAGCTGAGTTCGGATCGGTCAATGCCCTGTGGGTGGCGGAGAGGGCCCAGGGGCTGTGTGGCCGGGTCCTGCTCCGACTTCTTGTGTTCTTTAGATTTGTGGTTGGGATCAGATCAGCCATGATCTTATTGAATGGCGGAGCAGGCTCGAGGGGCCGATTGGCCTACTCCTGCTCCAATTTCATATGTTCTTATGTTCTTATATACACCATATCAACCGCATTGCCCTCATCTACTCTCTCTGTTACCTCATCAAAAAACTCTATCAGGCCAGTTAAACACGATTTGCCCCCAACAAATCCGTGCTGGCTCTCCGCAATCAACCCACGCTCGTCCAAGTGACTGTAGTAAAGGCGGCAGCTAATTTGCGCACAGCAAGATCCCACAAACAGCAATGTGATAATGACCAGATCATCTGTTTTTAGTGATGTTGGTTGAGGGATAAATATTGGCCAGGACACTAGGGGAGAACTCCCAAGTAAACAATAATGAGAGTGTAGGCAGTGAAAGTACTCACAACACATTGTTTACTGATTTTCACACTTTAGGGTATTTCCAGGCTCATGTGTGTAATTGGCTTTTGAGAAACAAAAAGTAAATTGTCGGATAAATTCCCAGATCCTACATTCTCAGCAGAAGTCATGATCAAAAGCGGGGGGTGAGTTAGAGCCAGAACTACAAAATTATAGCCCCGATTCTCTGACTTGAGCTCCCTGCAAGTGTGTCCACCCAATGAGAGTGTGGGATTGGGGAGTTTATGCTTACAATTCAAGATTTAAAAATATATTTGAATGAATTTCTTGGTTATTAGTTTACTGTTCCTGTTAAAGTGCTCCTGAGCAGTTTAAAAGCCCAGTGACAGTGGGTGGGGTGGGGGCTTACACTCGACTGCAATATGCACTCCCAGTGACCACCTCGTGCCATCGACAATACTGAACCAGTTAATGTAGCAATTGCAGCAAAATCCATGTTGAACAGATAGTCTGCCAAAGAGTTAAGCTGCTACATTTTTGAATTACTCAGCACAGCAGGTAAACTAATGCTTACCTGGTTATAATAATTTCCCCCAATTTTCCCCCAATTTTCATGCCCATTTCTGCCAACATCTCCCCCAAAAGTCTTAACTCTATAAAGTCTATGTCTACCCAAGATTCAAATATACTAAAAGTCTCGCATAACTTGTGCCATTGCTGTTTCAGACTTAGCTCCTGTACCACTCCCCATCACACCTTGTTGATAGTACGTGTATTGTTATAAAACAGTGGATCCTCCATCTCACTGTAGGCAACACCATAGGATATCTGCCCTAATGTATAATGTCTTGAGTGTCTTGAATTGTGATATTTACATTGAACTGTGTGTATCCTTAAATTCTATGAAATAAAGTATATTTTGAAATTTTAAAAAAGTAACTGCAACACTTACTTTCTGTAACAATTTTCCAGTCCTGCTTTTTCTGTTGCTCTTTTCTGTCTTATTTTTCTTTTGAATGTTGTTGATAAAACAGCCCCAAATCAGGACTCAAGAGATAAGGAACACAGACATCAACATACAAATCAACACACACACCAACATACAAATCAACACACACATTAAAATACACATTAACACACACATGGAAATACACATCAACACACACATCAACATGCACATTAACATACACATTAACACACACATCAACACACACATTAACACACACATCAACACACACATTAACATACACTTTAACACAAACATCAACATGCACATTAACATACGCATTAACACACACATCAACATACACATTAACATACACATCAACACACACATCAACACACACTTTAACACACACATCAACACACACATTAACATACACTTTAACACACACATCAACATACACATTAACATACACATTAACACACACATCAACATACACATTGACAGACACATCAACATACACATTAACATAAACATTAACATACACATTAACACACACATCAACATACACATTAACACACACATCAACATACACATTAACACACACATTAACATACACATTAACACACACATTAACACACACATTAACACACACATCAAAATACACATTAACACACACATCAACACACACATTACCACACACATCAAAATACACATTAACATACACATTAACACACACATTAACACACACATCAACACACACATCAACACACACATTAACATAGACATTAACACACACATTAACACGCACATCAACATACACATCAACACACACATCAAAATACACATCAACATACACATCAACACACATATTAACACACACATCAACACACACATTAACACACACATCAACATACACATCAACATACACATGAACACACACATTAACACACACATCAAAATACACATCAACATACACATCAACACACACATTAAGATACACATTAACACACACATCAACATACACATGAACACACACATTAACATACACATTAACACACACATCAAAATACACATCAACATACACATCAACACACACATTAAGATACACATTAACACACACTTCAAAATACACATCAACACACACATTAACACACAAATCAACATACACATCAACACACATATCAAAATACACATCAACACACAGATTAACACACAGATTAACACACACATTAACATACACATCAAGATACACATTAACATACGCATTAACACACACATCAACATACACATTAACACAAACATCAATATACACATCAACACACACATCAACACACACATCAACACACACATTAACACACACATCAAAATACACATCAACACACACATTAACACACACATCAACATACACATTAACACAAACATCAATATACACATCAACACACACATTAACATACACATTAACATACACATCAAAATACACATCAACACACACATTAACACACACATCAACATACACATTAACACACACATCAACACACACATTAACATACACTTTAACACACACATCAACATACACATTAACATACACATTAACACACACATCAACATACACATTGACAGACACATCAACATACACATTAACATAAACATTAACATACACATTAACACACACATCAACATACACATTAACACACACATCAACATACACATTAACACACACATTAACATACACATTAACACACACATCAACATACACATTGACATACACATTAACACACACATCAACACACACATTAACATACACATTAACACACACATCAACATACACATTAACACACGCATTAACATACACATTGACACACACATCAACAGACACATTAACATAAACATTAACACACACATCAACATACACATTAACATACACATTAACACACACATTAACATACACATTAACACACACATCAACATGTACATTAACATACGCATTAACACACATATTAACACACACATTAACACACACATCAACATACACATCAACACACACATTAACATACACATTAACACACACATCAACATACACATTAACATACACATCAACACACAGATCAACATACACATCAACACACACATTAACATACACATTAACACACACAGACTAACACGCTCATCAACATACACATTAACAAACACATCAACATACACATCAACATACACGTTAACATACACATTAACACACACATCAACACACACATTAACATACACATTAACACACACAGATTAACACACACATCAACATACACAGCAAAACACACATTAACACACAGATTAACACACATCAACACACACATCAAAATACACATCAACACACAGATTAACACACAGATTAACACACATTAACATACACATCAAGATACACATTAACATATGCATTAACACACACATCAACACACACATTAACATACACATCAACACACACATCAACATACACATTAACACAAACATCAATATACACATCAACATACACATCAACACACACATTAACATACACATTAACACACACATCAACATACACATTAACACAAACATCAATATACACATCAACACACACATCAACACACACATCAACATACACATTAACACAAACATCAATATACACATCAACATACACATCAACACACACATTAACATACACATTAACACACACATCAACATACACATTAACACAAACATCAATATACACATCAACACACACATTAACATACACATTAACACACACATTAACACACACATTAACACACACATCAAAATACACATTAACACACACATCAACACACACATTACCACAAACATCAAAATACACATTAACATACACATTAACACACACATTAACACACACATCAACACACACATCAACACACACATTAACATAGACATTAACACACACATTAACACGCACATCAACATACACATCAACACACACATCAAAATACACATCAACATACACATCAACACACATATTAACACACA